>NC_056744.1:887783238-888015738 GCF_019279795.1 Protopterus annectens | reverse complement strand
ACTGTTGAGCCAGAATTTTTATGTCAAATTCATATCTCATTTCATGTGTGATGTTCACATAAGGTACTATAAGAACATACAAATACAGTTACCGCAAATATGATACTAGTGTATGACATAGAAGCACAAGCTGTACACTGCACTGAGATAGATATATGTGTTATTTAGCAGCACCTTTGTGTAAAAGCTCATCATACCTCTCAACTATCCAGATTTTTGCAGAATGTCCAGATTTTTTACTCATATTTTTGGTCTGTTTCTCATAAAATGCAGTTTTCTGAAAAATCATTGACTAGTCAGTAATGATTGAAGTCAGACAATAATGGAAGAGATTCGAGTTTCAGACTTAGTACCCTTCAGAAAATTCATGCTAATGCAAACCTGTGTTGTTTTCTAAGTTTGACAGAGCAATATTTAAAAATTGTCCCTATTTCTGGGCCTTTGTCAACCACATTGTTTTTGGTTTTGTCCAGATTTCGTGCATTAAGAGGTTGAGAGGTATGTGATGCTTTCTACAATCATTAATATCCTTCTGTACTATGTTAAAATGCAAATGAAAAAAAGCGTTCATTGTATAACAGTACAACATCATTCTGTATATTAGTACATACCTTTAACACCAGTGCCTAACTTGTGAGAATCCAACCTAGTGTGTCTTCAGGCAAATACATAACCGGACTTGAGAAAAGTTTTCTAACATATAAATTTGCTTGTGACTACAGATAAGCTGAAACATATGGTATACGTATTGTAGAATACTGTACCACCCCACAAAAAAGTCACTCACACACACACACACACACACACACACACACACACACACACACACACACACACACACACACACACACACACACACACACACACACACACACACACTCACACACACAAGCTTTGAAATCACTGACATTAAATGGCTGAATGAAAATGTTGCCTTGGGAATGCAAGCCAAACAAGAAGTATTGGTTGTTGCTTGTGCTCATGTAGCCATATCCCATGCCAATGATTAACTGCATGTTAACTGTGAAGTACACACCCTTTTCGTACCAGTTTGTGCATCAAATGACAAAGCCCCAAACACTGACAAAGCAAATCCAGTCAAAAGTCATGCATACTACTCTTGAAAAAAATATATTTTTCCACAAATAATTAAGAAAAAGTGTGATTATCCTATATGCAATTTTATGCACATTTTTTTTACTCAGATTCAAAATAGTATAATAACCATACTACTGCGTCTATGTGCCTTGCAGTTCACATGACATGCCTTTAGATAAGTCCTTATCTAATACTACACTTATGCAATATCCTACTCAAAATAATCAAATACAGTATACACACGCACCATCTCTTGTTGACATAAAAAATTAACTAATTACCTAATTTGTTGTATGTAAGTATGCAGCAGATACACAGTAACAGAGTGCGACATTCAAGTGTTGGCCATTCTATTTGAAAAATAATTTTCAAAGTTATTTATTGATTTTATTTTCATTTGTTAACTGGATAAGTAAACTAGTCTGAAAAGCCTTTTCAGCCACAACCCAGGCCTCATGGACAGTTATAACAATAATACAGTTGCTATATGTAGAAGTACAAAGATTGCAGTAGTAACATCACGTTAAACACAAATGCGATAGACACAGTAAACACTTTCAGCATATAAACAAGATTTTGAAAATAGGAAGACAAAATATTTATAAAACCTTTAGCAGTAAGTATGACAAAATGCATACAACATATACAAATCAACAGAATTGCCATCAGAATTGTCTTCACAGAAGCAAAACAACTGTAGAATGTAAAATATATTATGATATATTATGATGCAATATAATTAATCAATGCCTCTGACGCAATGGCATTTGTGTTCTTTTACCTGGTGGGACTGTCAGGATATGGATATTTTCACAAGTACTGAAGGTTGGTTGTGGATTTTCCTGGATGTGTTCCCACCAGCACTTTAAGTTATCAGGCTTCCTCCAGCACGTCATCGTAACAATGGACTTACCAGGACTAATTACATCTTGTTTAAATGATATGTGATTAATCACCTCTAGAACATCTAACCCCAGATAAAGTTACATCCCTTAGCAGCAATACTGAAAAATATTACCAAACACTCCTAAAAATTGTTTTGCAGGGGGAACCCCCCTGTACCCTCCAATTTTGGGTCTCTGCCACCACACTCCCATCTTTATATATAAACTGCGATGTCTCACAAACTCAGAGAAATGGGAAAACTCAAAATAAAATAAAACTAATTTTCTTCCATCTTCTTTGAGTCCCAAAAGTCTCAAAACATAACCTGTATGACAAAGCCATCTTCAACATACTAAAGGCAGCCTTTCTCCTGTGATGTTTTGTGACATGATGTAACAATACACAGTTAACTGTAATATTCCCAAACACAGCACTGCAGCTCTACAGCTCTGTAGATCATTGTCTGCCAGAAGAGGTCAGTGACAGGTGCCGTCAGTGAGTTGAAAAGGCCCTCTCTGTGGGTTTGGGAGGTGAAGCTCACAGTTTATCATGTGTGGTAGCATCAAAGATGTCTCATCCTCATTGCAAATAAGGAAAAGGGATGCACCTAAGCTCTTCACAACAGCAGACAGCTGCAAAGTCATTGCTCTCTGAAAACACTGAAATGTAAAATGACACTGTAGCACAGATGGTACATGTTAATGTACTACCAAGTATGCTGAATGTATCAGTACACCATATTAATTTGACATAAGACCTGCCAACACTCTGTTGACTGCTGATTTCTGCTCACAGTTCTCATCTGTGATTGCTTGCTAGCAAATAACTTCACTGCTCTAAATGTACCTTTGTTTCCATTGAAACTGAATGTAGTTCTATAACATTTAATGGAAATAAACACCATCTAAAACATAGTGTATTACTCCAAATATCTGCACTACAGATACATGGCAGACTCCTCATTCCCAGTCAGTGGATATAGATCATTACTGTAGTACTGTTGTCATTACTGCAATGTGCATACTTCACTGCTAACAGTATTTTTGAAAGGACAGTAGTATTGATTTTGTGAAGCATGCACACAGTGAAATGTATTTCAGCTTCAATACATACTTCTAGTTCTTACCAGTTGATGGTTATTTATTTATTTATTTATTCATTCTCTCATTCAGGCTCTACATATAAAATAAATTGGATGTGAATTTCCACTTGTATGTGCAGAATATAGATACACATATTTTAATTGTTTGCTTACTATTGTCCTATTTCTATTTGTTTTTGATGGCTGTACCAACTACAATCATGACTATGTGGTTCTAAATTTCAAATGAGGATGTCTTTGTTGATATTACTCATTATACAGCTAGAAGTAGTTTTGCTTATTGACATCTGACACTGAGATGCTGATTACTTGGAGTACAGTGTTCTCTTAGTAGTGATTTGTGTGTCCCTCTCTCTGTATATATATATATATGTGTGTGTGTGTGTGTGTGTGTGTGTGTGTGTGTGTGTGTGTGTGTGTATGTGTATGTGCATCTGTTCTCTTAGCATGTCAGTTTGGTAGCATTTCCACCAGAATGAAACACATTGAAAGCACTCAGACAACAAAGGCAGTCTGTCTTGAGATAGAACAGAGGGGCAACATGACATCTTGTAAGAAGCCACTGTCCATAGCATGTAATGCAGGAATCATGGTCACATGGTGAAGGCCTGCATTGCATTGTTTGTTACAGACATATATAATCAAACATGTGAATAGGCTGCAAATATCAAGGCCATCAGGCACTGCACAGGGAAGTGGAGATCACCACCACCTATGGCCGGCCTTAGGCATAGGCCAACTAGGTGGCCGCCTAGGGTGCCAGTCTAGCAGGGGTGCTTTTCCAGTATTTATTTGGTGTAGGTAGACCAGGATGGAGGCACCAGGTAATGTGCTGGGGGGCGCTGTGGAACCCTTTTGCCTAGGGCACCAGTTGACCTAGGGCTGCTCCTGCACCTATCTTCTTCATGGATACTGAAACCTTTGTGGTTTCATTGGATGGTCCTGGTCTTATATTCAGGATCTTTGTGGATAGCATGGAGGTGGACACTCCTCCCTCACAGCCAGATGTATAATTAAAATTTTCATGTTAAGGATCTTCTCCACTTTCATGAATCCACAACATCTTATGAGTATTTGTATGTATGTGTTCTTCCGATTCAGGGAGTATGGGCCATGCTGCCTTGGTAAGTGATGATGCTGTAGAAGGTATGCTCCATGTGTTTATATGAAATGTTACAGTTTCTGTTGCCTTGAATACATATTTTTATGGGTGAGCTCTGCATTCACAAGTCACTATAGTGTCTTGAGGGGTGTGACGTATAGTATCAAGGCAAAGGTGGGATCATACTATTAGAAAAAAATAAGCAGTATTGTCTGAGCCTGCAGTTTTTGAGAGGATCTACCCTGTAACTCTGATTCTTGCTGCTTTTATTGTCTTAAATACTGGGCAAGACTGAGTGGCTGTTGGCAGTGATACTAACCAAATGGGTGCTCATTTGTCTCTCTGACACATCACTCTACAATTACTCATGCAGAGACACTAACAGCGCAGTCAGCCAGGCAGGGATGATGCTGTGAGCACACAGGACATAACTGTGCATGTACAGGACTTAGTGGTAGCAGACACATATGTTTCTGCACTGGTACCTATCTGCCACCTTCCTTGATGAGCCTGTTAGGCACAGTGATGCAGTAGGAGTCTGTAGCTACTGATTTAATTGAGGTAGAGCATGCTGTTGTTAGGCCTGGGAATGCTTCCCAAGTACATTATGCTCTGTCTGTAGCAGACAAACAGCTTGTATCTGCCAGAGGAGAATTAGCAGACGGCACTTCACAAATGGGGGCCAGAAGATACCTGTGATACAGAAACTGTTCTTGAATATATGAAACATTTTGCAGTCCGTTGAGCACCTTTCCTTGCTGATCATGGGTTCATAGTCTGAATATAGTGAAACCTTACATTGTGCGCCAGACATGCTTGCAACTATGCATTACTGTGCTGAAAAGTGTCACATTTTGTTTTGCAAACACCTTTATTACCTTTAAATATTACACAATGACATGGGTATGCATGTAGTTACAAAAAAGCAAACAAATCATTACATAGGTTTTTCCCACATACATGGATTATTTCTTGACAATTACCATTCAGTGTAACATTGCTTAGATTGCTCAAGTCCTGTTTTCCTTGAAATTTCACTCTCCCTCCTCCTGAACATTATTCTGCATGCATTGTACCCACAAATTACATTAGTCTATGTGGTTTACTACGTCTCTTTTCTAAAGATCCTACTTCCTTCTTTTATCTCCTATAAATACTCAATAATTCTGTTACAGTTGGTTTAGTTTTTGATATCCATTTTGTAGTAATTGTTTTTTGACAGCCAACAGCATTAAACTTAGTAGCATCTTACTATCCATAGGCAGTTCAATTTCTACATCCCAGCTCAAAAGAATAATTTCCTTAGTTACAATAATTTGCTCCCCCAACATTTATATACCCTGTAGGGAAGTTTTGCAATCTACCAGCTTGTTACATTCGCAAAAAAACGTGTTCCCAGGTACCTTTCTCTTTCTCATTACACCTCTTAACAATCGCTGTGTACCTGTGAAGAAATTCTCTGATGTCACCTTGAGGGTATAAAATACCTATGCAGGCACTTCCATGCAAATATCCTAAACCTTGTAGATGTTGTTGCATACTTGGGAGCGGTATAAATATCATCCCGTTATTCCCTTGTATATTCTCTTTCCAGTCTCATTTCCCAGTCTTTTGTAATCTCTTCTGACTGATTATTATAGTTATCATGCATTATATCATATGTAGTCCTAATTATCCATCTTTTAACAGCAGCTCTGTTCTAGATTAATCTATAAAGTCAACCAGAGCTGGTCTCTCATTTAAAACTTCACTTTCCCCTTTTCTGCCTATACTCTGTCATTCTCTGGTAGTGGAAGTAGTCTCCAACCTACTGTCCCTATTTCTGCCTCATCTCACTCTATGATTTTCACTCTGTAGTTATTTGCTCAGAATACTTTGGCTCTTTTGCTAATTTTCTCCATTAAATTCCAGCTCCCTATTGCCAGTTTTCTAAGCACCTACTTCGAGTCATACATATTGGTAAAATCAACTTTCTCTATTCCCATATTTGTTTAGTTCTGAGAATACGTTCTGCTAATTTGTAAACATAATCTCTTTTTGTTCTTCTTAAAAGTCTGCATCCAAAAGTCTATTTTCCTGAAAAGTGGCATGTTGAGCAACTGAGGATCATACAAGAGATGATGGAAAAGCAAACACAGAAGCACATGACTGAACTGACTGAATATACTCAAGTCATGTTTTCTCAATGGTGGTAGTTGACATTCTTAGCATCTGTAGTTTATGACTTAGTACACACACAAACTGTTCACCAAAGATGTGGTTCTGGTGGTGTGTAGCCATGGCTATGGAACTTCATAGCCTGCTCTTTGTGCTGAACACAGGACCACTAGGTCAAACCACAATATGTATTCCCTATGCACTTGAGAGCATAACTGCCCCTTAAACCTGGACCCAGATCACTGTTTCTGATTCTCTTACATACTATGAGTCCAAACCAAGCCACTCCTGTGCACCAGGAGACCCCCTAGAGCAGGAAATACCAGGTCTTCTGTCAGCTGGGGCATGCTGTAGGATGGCCTAAGTTCAGGACACTTTCTGATACCTGATGTGGGACTCTATGCTGGAAGATAAAAGGTGACTTTCCCATGTCTTGTGTTACATATCAAATGTTCTTGCTATTTGTGTCCCTATACCTTACTTGTGTTCACCTTAATATCTGGAAAGATGATGAGAAATGAGCCATATGTAGCCAGGGAGACGTGGTAACATTCATGGTTATATCTCATACTACCAGTACTCAGGATATGTGCATGTCAGTGTGACACATATAGCCAATGTCATGACAATAGTCACTAAGCAAGCATCGTGTGTATTTGTGTGCTGTGCATGTGTGACCTGTCATGATATATACATTTCTACTATGTATAGCTATGTCACTATCAGTGATGTAGCAAGCTCTATTTTCCATTCATCCTGACTCTGTAGTAATTTTCCTGGTTTACATGCTAGTCTTTGTGTCAACTGTTTGGCAATATTAGCTCAACAGCATAATTTTCCGGGCATTAATTATAATCTAGAGTTTAGGTTTCATAAAATATGCTACTGAATCCTTTCCAAGACAATGTTGGTGAATACCACAAGAATGCATTTACTGCTGTTTGGTACTGACAAGAAACTATCCTCTCCCTCCAAATTCATGGTATTGCTATGTTCTGGTTGTATGGGTCCCTCACATCAAATATTTTGGAGTATAATGGCACCCAGGCCTTAAGTTAACATATGACACTGACCTCTTAGATATCAGCCTATACAGGAAAATAAATACCGCATATATGGCCGCTTACCTTCTTTCTCTTAAAGCTTGAGAAACAGTTGGTAAAATCTCTTTACTCAATGACTAAAATATTGCATCCCGTAGTAGTCCAGGCATCCAATTATAACTCTAACAGATTATAAAACTGTCTAGAGTCTACAGATTTAATTCCTTCTCAAGCCATTGGAAATGCCAGTGTATATTTCTGTCAGAATTAAAATGGCTACCGATTAGAGGAAGCAACCTTTTTATTTTCTACTCCTCATCATAACCTGATCTGTAATAGCCATCACTTACACTTTTACAAACTCATCTTAAACTTTGTCCCTTACTATGTAAGATCTTCACCTTAGATTTGTGTTTTTCATTTAAGGTCAGGATTTACCATTAATAGGCAATGTACTTCCTGTAATCTTGGACCTGCAGTTTGGAATTTATTATTACTTCTCATATAAGATCTAAGGACTCAAGTACACAAGCCTTCATTTCAGGCAGGCATTCTTTTCTTGTTACTGGATCAAGTGATTATTACCTGCATCAAGAGATATTTGATTTTTTTTAGCTCAGTTTGCTTTACTGTACAACCTCCATAAATAACAACTTTGTGAAGAATCTTGGTAACCTCTCTGGTTGGCCCTACAGTTGGGTTCTTCCTCTTTAGCAGTCATGTTGTGGAATTTTTATTGGATACTGTCAGGTTCTTGACCTGCACCTACTGTAGCCTAATGCGGACATTCCTTGCTACTGAGCCCACCAGACCTTTTCTGCTGCTCACACAATTCGGATCTTGATCTGGAGCACGATGATGAAAAGTTCCTTTGCTCAAATAGAGTTCCTCTTTCTCAGGTTCCTATGAAGAGTCTGAAAACTTGGAAGTCATTGTCTCTGAGACTGATAAGGACAATGAGTTCCAACCTTCCAGCTCAACCCTGTATGACCCACCCTTCATTTGCAAAAGACATTGTGGCTCATGAAGTCCTCCATGGTCTGACCTCAGACCCTGATTCCATCTTCCTCTACTTCATCAAACTTAAACTGCATGAGCTAAGATTTGGTTCAGTTTAAGTCTGTGGATATTGGTGACATGGCTGTATTATTCTGAGGAAATCACTGCTAGTGCTAAGTGTGCATCTGCAGTGATTCCTTTCTTTTGAGATATTTCTCCCTTCTTCATGTTTGTGCAATGACAGAGCTGATATCTATACATCTGAGGGTGTGGTGGGTCCCCCCCATGTGTAGGTTTGGTGGGGCTTGCCCTCAGCAAAAAAAAAACTTATTTTTTGCCTGGATGACATTACAATCAGTTGTATTTGCCCAGCTGTAACCTCATTCAGATATTACTGAATGAGTCATAGTTAAAGTCCCCTATTCTTTCCCTACAGACATACCTATATGTATCTGAAGAAGGAAGATGAGCCTTGGGTCATCCCACTCATTATGCCAGTTTTTGCTCCTGTGACTTCAAACAGGATACCTTTTACAGCTGTAAAGGGTATGTCATACAGCTCCCAACAGAATAGAACAAATTACTAACCAGGCATCCATGAGCTTATGTCATCTCACTGGTACAGTATAGGCCCCAGATATCACAATATTTGCTGCTTTGCTATCAAATAGAGTCCAAACTTCTGAACAGGTGTAACAAGAGAATATACTCCTTTTCCATATTGAGATTTAGAGCTCACAGCTGCTTGTCTTCTCTGTTCAAATTTCAGTTTTTTGTAGTGATTCATGTACCAGCACCATCATAAAGAGGGATAAAGCCTTAACTACAGCTCAGGAGACCAGAGTTCTATTAGTGGCACAGGTGTCTGATGGTACTAGCAGGGGGGGATGGGCATGCCCAACTGCAAGGCATTCATCAAAGATGCTCCCAATGAGGAGGCATGGACCACAGAATGGAGTAGCCCGTGGACATTTTTGATGAATGGAGGGTGAGGAAAACAAGGGTAGGTCAAAATATATATAACCCTCCAGCAGCAGAAGCAGTTACCAGCACTGCACATCAGAGCATTCTTAAAATCCATACCAGCCATTGCTCACTCAGAGAAATCCAGGATAGGAAGAAAGAGCATGTAGACCCAGAATAGATGAAGCAGAGGAAGAATCTATGACTGGCTACCACAGTGGGCTATCAAGTGGACCACCATGATTTTGATTGAGCTGATGCAGTTGCCAGGGCTGCAGGCTGACACACATGCCTGTACAAAATGGCATGACTAAAGCTGCTCTCTCTGAAGAAGAAGCTAAGAGACAACATTCTGGATGCCCTTTTTAGGAAGGATGTGTTCTTTGGCCCATCATCTCAAGAGCTGGTGGATGACCTGTTAAGAATAAAGCAGGCCCTCATCACACTGGATGTCCTATATGATTTCCATGTACCACCTTCCTCTTCTTTTCCTTTTCTATACTAAGCTAACCCCAAAAGGGGAAGGAGCATTCTTGCAGTGTAAAGAGAAGGCTCTGGAGCATCATGTGATCTTCCCTTCCTTGTGCTGGACAAGTTGCACAAGAAGATGATTCAACAAGCCAAATACATCATTCTTGGTGGCAGACTGGAGCTGCCCATGTGGGGGTCTTTGAATTCAAACTGGCAAACAGGTGAACTCTGCATGGACGGCTAGTGCAACGGTCTAAAACGCAAACCAGCAATCCCAAAACAAATGGACCAGCACAAAAGGAGAAGGAACAAGACTGTTTTTTAATAAAGTCTTGTTCCTTCTCCTTTTGTGTTGGTCCATTTGTTTTGAGATTGCTGTTCTTTGAATTCACCATGATTTGGAGGGCCAACACTGTGTGCTAGTGTGTTTTAAATGTGGTTACAGTCAGATACATTTTACAGCAGGTAGGGCTTCCTCAATGGAAAAATATAGCACTAACAAACAAAAGAGTATCAGCAGAGCTCTTTTGTGCAGAACCCAACTGTTGTCAAAAGATAGCATGGAGGTTGTCCTTTATTCAGAAGAGAGAAAAAGGTTTTATACCTGCCTCTTTCTGGTTCCAAAAAGATGGTGGTATCTGTCTGACCATGAATTTTAGTAGCTTTAGTCAGCAGATCTGGCATATCCTTTCTGGATGGTGATTTTCCAAGGAGGCCTTTCTGTCACAGGACATCTGAATTGTGCAAGGCTTCATGATGGATGCCTTTGGTACATCAGTGTCAAGAGAACATACAGGACACTGCTTAACTTCACTAGGAGTTTGCTTCACTTCCTGTATAAAGTGTTGCAATTTCAGTTTCTGCAACATTCCCTGCATTTACTAATGTACTGGCTGTGGTAGTCAAAACTTTTATGAAAAACGATCTTCATAAGTTGCCCTGTCTAGATGACTGACTCATGGTGGCTTTATCCAGGAACTCATCAATAGCATCCTTGCAGTTGGTGCTCTTGTGATTGCAGTCCCTAAGTGTTAGCATAAAGCTAGAGAAACCCTTCCTATCCCATCTCAGAAGATTGTTTTCATAGACACAGCTTTGGAAAATTTCTTTTCTCAGTCATTCCTACCTATGGAGAGACGATAGGAAGGCAGAAAGCTGACAGCCTGAGTGCTGATGATCCATAGACTCCAAGCTCAGACCATACTACAACTTTGAGTACTCACAACCTTCATGCTTCCTTTTGTATGTTTGAGGATAGGTGTGGCATGAGAATGCTTGACAAAATGCCCTGCATGCAATACACATATTGATGCATTGTAACTAGCCTTCCTGAGGTGTTTATTCAGAATGACTTTTGCAAATAATGATGTCCACCATATGACAGAAATTGCCTGCTGCTAGACAGAGAGAGAGAGAGAGACTACATATGTGTATAAATCTCTTCTAATATTCGAAAAGCCATTATCATTGAATTCATTTTCAGAAGATGAAAATCACAACAATGAAATACCCAAATGGTGAAATTTTCTCAGGGCAAGTAAACACTTTCCCAACATGTCCTTTTCTACACTGTAGTGTGATCCCAGAGTTGGTATATATAGTTAGAGGGGGTTGGGGCATAGCTCCCCACTTAGGTGGGTTTTATTTAGTCTGGTGTGTGTGTTTTGTTGGAGTTTGGGCAAGTGTTTACTTGCCCTGGGAAAATTTTTCCATTCAGGTAATTTGTTTTTATGATTTTCATTTTGCAAAACTGAAATGTAATGATATGGCCTTTCAAATATTCGAAGTAGATCCATATGCATGGGTTTATACCAGTTTGCTGATTATTTACATGGTCAAAATTCATGTGGTTGAGACCACATGATCAGCAATGTAAAATATCACAAACCAACTGATAAGCAGAAACAGAGTTGCCTGGAGGTCACTGTACAGTGGGGATCAGGGAATGTGCCATTTTCACCACTGTAATGCAATGTCAAAGTTAGTATATAAAATTAGCAGGGGGTGTGGGGGACTTAGTCCCCCATGTGGATGGTGCTTAAATGCCATTTCTGTTTTTAACTTGGTGTTCGAAATTTTAGATTGTCGATCATTCCTTTTCAACCATATAAATTTCAGCAATGTAAAATCTCGACAATCTAAGTCTGTGTGTATATATATATATATATATATATATATATATATATATAGTGTGTGTGTGTGTGTGTGTGTGTGTGTGTGTGTGTGTATTAATATATGTAAGTGGATTTAACATTATATCCACTTACATGTAATCCACAAACAAAAACTCATTGATCTTAATAGAGTGGCAAAAAACTGCACAACTCCAGGATATAATCCTGGAACATGCAAAGTAAATATACCAATACATATACAATCTCCAAGATCATACAATAGCAGTGAAAGGGCATAATCCCTTCATTTCTATAACAGCAATCTTGGATCAGGAAGCTGATCAAGTGTTTGTCAATCATTTGTGACTGACAGGTGTGTGTGTGTGTGTGTGTGTATATATATATATATATATATATATATATATATATATATATATATATATATATATAGGAGTTTGAGTAGAATTTGATACAAACCATCTTAGACAGTTTTAAATCATGTTTAAATATATATATTTATATATATATTTATTTATATATATATTTAAACATGATTTAAAACTGTCTAAGATGGTTTGTATCAAATTCTACTCAAACTCCTATATATATATATATATATATATATATATATATATATATATATAAACTTTACAACTTATGATATTCATCCCATTACCAACCCACTCCATATTCATGAGCCAAACAAAATAAACTAAATATTACTAAACATCATCTACTTAATTATTATCTTCATAAGACAAATATTAATTAGAGATAAACCACCATTTGTAAGGAAATTCAGCATTCATATTCAAAATTTTAATCCAAATTTCAGTTATCAATTGTTTACTGATTATCTCATAAAATTACTCTACATTCATCTTTAGATAGATGTACAATGCTACAGAGTATCCATATAGAAGGCATACATTCATTTTTCTATTTGTTATTGAATTAAAAAAATGACATTCATTTAAGCATCAAGAATGAATACTTGGACAATAGTACCATACATGTTACCAAATAACTTGTATAGCAGAACCACACCAACATAGTCTGGTTGGATATTCCCAGGTCGTATTGGTTGGATACCAATAAATGTTGAAAAATTCTGCTAGTTATTTCTATTTCTGAAAGATCAAATTTGAACTAGGTAGAATTTACACATTTTCACAAAATCTTCATTAGTTGTTTTTCTTGTGGCTTTTCCCGGTTAAGGGTCGCCACAGCAGAACTCCGGTCCACTAATGATTGGCAGTCGATTTTTATGGTGCGGAGGTGCCAGCCCGATGCCCAACCTTCAACGAAGGCACGCCCATTCACGCATGTCTTTTGAACGCCACTTGACCCCTGGGAGGACATGCAGAATCCACACAGAAGGCACTCCAGCCGAGAATCGAACGGGCGAACCTCTTGCTGTGAGGTGACAATGCTACCACTGCGGCTTACAAAATATTCATTAGTAATTGAAAGAAAAAAATGCTTTCTCCAGTTTGAAAAAATTTTATTAGTGATGGGTTGATCAAATTTGCAAACTATCAGTAGTAGTTTAGATATGGATTTTTTCCAAGAAAAATAATAATAAATGACTCGAATAAATATGTGAAAACATTGGACAAATTTACTAAGTCTCTTTGTGATAAATATAATTATAATATATAATTTAAAAGGATTAGTCACTTTAATATATTAGTTAATTTTTCCCAAGGGGAAAGGAACATTTCTAATGTAAGATGTTTGTTATCAAAATGATCTTGATTTATATTAGAAGGCATCCAAGGAGACCAAGAAAAAATAAACCAAGGAAAGTTTACTAAAAGCAATTGTTATGTTTTAACAAATATAAAAATGTGTCTTTCTGAAGTATGTCTAGAAACTAGTACTTCAGAAAATATAGAAAGACATGATTGTCAAACAATTCAAAATAAAATGAAGATTATGTCATGATAGACTGGAATTCTATTTGATTAGATTAATTAATATATGAAAAAGGATAATGCTGGATCTTTTAACTTAGAACCACACTTAGTTTTTGGTAGTTTTAGTATCTCCCAATGCATTCTTGGGAACCACCTCTCCAGAAGAAACGTATCTAACTTCATTTTACTTCACTAAAATATTTTTATTAGGAGGTACTACTGAGTTTTGAAGAGAGGAAAAAAAACAACAACATGGAGAGCATATTTTTAAACTGAAAAGATTGCTTTCTCCAGCAAAATCTTAGTTTTGTATTTTCCCAAGTGCTGACAATATTTTTCATTTTCTTTAAAGTAAATTTAGCTTGCTTATCTGCAATACATTGATGGTAATTGGAATATACCCAACCCAAAAATTCCAAATAAACAACTGGGATAGTTAATAATTGCCAGGATATGCAGTTATTTTTTTATTTTTAATTGTTATTGGAAAATCTGTGTTTTTTTGCTAGATTGCTCTGAGAATACAATTAATAGTCAATAGAAAGAGTATGGGTGAAAAAGGGCATCCTTGATGTATCACATAATTTTGTAGAGTAGTTTTAGAATCAACTGCATTAAGAAGTACATACGATTTAGTTTGATAAAATATAGCATTTATCAAATTATAAAAGGAAGCAAAATGAAAATGATCAATCAGGACCAAGTTGTGTTATAAAATTTAGTGCATTCATTATTTTATTAAAACAGAATAACATCTCATTTCCAGCCACTAAAATGGATTACATAGGAACACCCACTTTAAATCATCCAGTAAATTGCCAGCCCTGAACCATATCATAAGCATTTTTATAAAATCTTTCAAAAAACACTTTAAAACATTTCAATCAATTTAAAGTTACACATTACATTGTAAGCTTATTAATTCTTAAAATAAAATTATATATAAAACAACATATTTATAAGTATTTGTACTTACAAATCTTAGCATCATGAAATATATAAAAGTAAACATGTGTTAAAACCTCAGTAGCACACATAGTTAACATGGAATACTTTTTTAGTATCCACACATTCATAAAACAGTTCTAAATATTTATATCAATACAATAAAGAATAAGTAAATGCATATATAAATACATAAACAAATAAATATGCAATATAGTATCCTGAGATCTCATAAAAAACAAATTCATGCTAAAAGTTCCCAATTAAATTAAACTAAATTAAAATATTAATATATATTCATCGCTTTGCTGTTTTTAAAATCAAACCACTGTTCAAAGATAATTTGTCATTTATTCCTGGTGGGTAAGTTGTATTCAGTAAAATCTGCAAGTAAAACTCCTTATATAACCAACACATTTTGTAAATACTTATATTGTCCGTAAAGAATTCTGCTTCTGCTTTGCACTAAATTGCTCCTTCAAATGCTAACCTGCTGAATTTAAGTTAATACTTTTGACTGTTTGTAAAGAATCTGTTTTAGCATGTGTATTAACTTGTTTCCTCAAATGCCAACTTACTGCATTTCTAGAAAATTGTGTTTTATAACTTACCTTTATTATGTAATTTGTAATGTTATGGAACTTTTCTCCCCAGGACTCCATTGAAAATGGGATCCTTGTGGCCCAATGGACCATCCTGGCAAACAAACTCAAAATAAATAAATAGATAAGTAAGTAAGTAAATAAATAAATAAATAAATAATATTCCAAGGACTCCCAATCTCCCAATCTCCACTCTTTACATTTTAGGTACTTTTTCTAAAATATAAAATATAAATATAATAAAATTTGCACACCCCACTGCATGTTTACTAAGAGCATCCAAAAGATCCCCCTTTCTAATAACATAGATATGTTGGTAAATTTTAGTGCCTGCTCAGTTTTCCCAGCATAAAATGCAACACAGGTGAAACAAGTAGCTTCACATACCACATCATTTGTGATACAGTTTGTGCCTCTCATTTGTATAAATAATTTTAGGGTAATTACTTACCACTATACCGGCACTATCATTTATAAATCTAAATTGAGCACAGGCTCCACATTTATCCATTCATTCTGCTTCTCCTGCTTTCTTGATCACTGTAACAAGGCACTCCATATATATTCCAGGTGAGTAAACTTGGGATTTTCAAGTTAGGGCTAGTCTGGTGCTGAGTCAAGAATCTGGCTTGGATCTTAGAGCCTTTTAAGAGCCAAACCAGAGTGGACAATGGAATTGTAAAAAAAAATAAATAAATGTAATCCTCCATATCTACAGATTCTGAAGATGTGGATTGTCTGTATATCTAATTGCAAGAAACAGTTTATTTCCAAAGACAAACAGCTGTCATGAAGAGCTCAGCATGTCCACTTTTTGTCACTCTATTAGACTATGAGCATACCTATGAACTAGCCAGAATTTTGTAGAATATCCTTGATTTTGCCTCAGTTTTACCCTGTCCCCCGTAAAACACTGTTTAACTGATAAAATAGAGTCAGTTAGTAATGCCAAAATTACAGTTTCATACTTCCTATTGTTAAGAAAATGTACATTAATGCAAATAAACCTATTGCTCTATTAATTCTATGTGAACTTTAATATTTACAATTGTTTCCTCACCATTATTATTTTTGTGTTTGTCCAGAATTCTTGAGGAAAGAATATTGACCTGCATAATAATAATAATAATAATAATAATAATAATAATAATAATAATAATAATAATAATAATAATAATAATACTAAGGTCTACATCACTTTGTTGAAAAACCTATTTGTCGAATACCTTTTTGTTGAACCCTATTTGTCAAAGCCTTAATCCATTTAACGTTCATTTCAGTACATTTTTTCCCGGGGGAAAAATACATGGCCATCATTGGAATTTGCCCTTTTCCCCACTGTAGTGCGATCTCGGAGTTGGTATATTTAGTTAGGGGGTGGGTTTTAAACTTCATGAATTTTGTGATGCTCCTTAGGTTGGCCAAGCATTTTCTTTCCCCTGGAAAAAAATTTGCTTAAATTAATGTTCACTGGGTTAAGACTTCGACAAATAGGGTTCGACAAAAAGGTATTCGACAAATATTTTTTTTGCTGAAATTATATAGACTAATAATAATAATAATAATAATAATAATAATAATAATAATACTATAATAAAGAAACAGCCAGCAACTTATCCAACTGACCCTAGCATAACCTTCAGGCATGCAGGCTTCTTTTAAGAAGCAGTGCACTTACCTGCAGGTGGTCTTGTCCTCCAGAAAAAGGAAAAAACAAGAAAACAATCCAGATGCAGAGTTGCTTCATGGACCCCTCCATGAAGGTTAGCTAAAGATCCTCATATCTCAGGATATCTGACACACTGGTACTCACACAATAGAACGGGAAACTTTTCCCAGTGGCAATTGGCAACTTCTTGAAGGAGATGGACAACAGAACTTTTTGATAATAGACGCCAACATCCCAATAAATGATACTACAGGATATAAGGAAAAAGTAAATTTTCATCTGGAAACTGGGTGTTTAAATTGCCTGTCTGTGAGCAGTTTGTACTGCCCCCTAGCTCCTTAACCAATCATAATTAGTTATTTGAAGACCAGATATGCATGCTTTGGGTGCGCTCTGTTAGGTCCCGTCTGCAAATAACAACTTGTGATTCATTAAAAAGGGAGTGGGAGTGGTACATAGTGCTGACAGGGAGTTTAGCAAAAAAAAAAAAAATCAAAACAAAACAGAAGCGAACCCACTCAAATTTAGCCATTGAGAGCTAAGTATTACAGAGCTCTTGTAGCCTGCAAATCTGTTTTGAAGCCAGCACAGGGGAAACATATTCTTGGCTCATTCCTGATTTTTAAACTTGCCAGATAATGAGCCAGAGCTGAGTTTACTCTCAGGCTTCAGTCTAGGTTGAGACAACACTGGCTTACCAAAACCAACCTGTAATATTAATTAAGTGCACTACTGAGGTTTTGACACATTTGACATGCTTTATATATTTCATGATGTTAGGATTTGTAAGAACATATACTTATAAATGTGCTGCTTTATATATCATTTTGTTTTAAGGTTTCATAAGCTTATATTTTACGTAACATGTAGATTTAAATTTCATGAAAATGTTTTAAAGTTTTTTTTTTAAGTTTTTATAAAAATGCTTATGACATGATTCAGGACTGACAATTTATTGAATGATTTAAAGTGACACAAAATGATGAGATGTTATTCTGATGAAGTTCCATTTTAATAGAGTAATGAAAACATTACATTTTATAATGCAACTTGGTCCTGGTTGAGCACATTTATTTTTGATTTGTTGCTTGTTGTGTGGTGATGAGACATCTACAGTTAGCTAATTTATAAAAGGAAGGAGGAAGATTAATTTTTTGAAGAGTGGAAAATAAATAGTCTCAATTGATAGAGTTAAAAGGTTTTGGAAATCTAACGAACAGAATGCTGAATCAAAAAATACAAATTTTTAAACTTTTAAAGTATAGTTGAATAGCTTGTAATATGTGAATAGCTGAGGACATTTTTCCCCTAGGATGAATCTGCACTGATTTAGGTATAACTTAGTACTTATTTAGGTAGTATTAAGAGGGTACATATATTCACTATAATCTTATAATCTGAATTAGAAGAGTGATAGGATGATAACTGAATAAACTTAATATATCTGGTTTGTCTCCTCTAAATTTAGTTAAAGTGAAATTCCCTGAGCTTAAGTTGCCCACATGAAAAACATCATGAGGCAGAACATCGAAAGCTGTTCTCAAGAAATCATTGCTGGTGTGATCTCTAAGCATGCACCAGCAATGATTCACTTCTTCTGGGAGATTCCTCCCTTCTTCAAATTGGTGCAACTATCATGCTGGTATATAGGTTTGGTGTAGTTCTGAATAAAGAATCATAAACAAACTAAGTCCTAAAAAAATTACAATATTATTCAACAAGGTCAAAAATAGCTACTAATGCCATAGATTTAAGCTGCTGCAGGTAAAAGTCCTTGTTAAATTCAAATAAATTGTCAGTTAACAAAATTCCAACAGGGTCATCAAAAAGTCTACCTAAACACCATAAGGTAAAACAAAAGAAATAACTCTCAAAGTTAGCACATGGTCAAGTGATGTAGGCAGGCTAATGACATATATGCTTGCAAAGAAAAAGCTCATATTGCTAATGGATTGCCTTAACTATCACCAACAATGAAAATAATCCTTTACATAGGGTTTCAGTTTTTTATATAAGGTTTGAAATGATTTGTGAGCTTTAGGAATACCTGCCAACAGAATGTATTCTAGGAACTTAGCCATTACAAGAATGGAGAAAGGAGATTTTGCCAATAGAGGTGACTGTAAGTAGGGGTACAAAAAATAGGC
The DNA here is from genome assembly GCF_019279795.1 of Protopterus annectens. NCBI lineage: Eukaryota > Metazoa > Chordata > Ceratodontiformes > Protopteridae > Protopterus > Protopterus annectens. Next base: position 887,996,522 of record NC_056744.1, on the reverse strand, counting down.
AAGGGGGCTGTAATTTACTGGAGAAACTTGGCAAACGTACCAAGATATTGGGAGCAAATAACTCAAGCAGGAAAGGTAATAGAGTAGGATGAGGCCAAGAAGACATTTGGATTGCAGGCTAGAGACAGCCTTCCCTGCCAGGGCTTGATCTCAGAATATAGGCAAAGAGAAAGGAATAGGGAGATTTTAAGTAAAAGACCTGCTCTGGTAGAGTTTTTAGTTGAATCTAGAATGGAAGCAGCTGTTGAAAAAGGACCTATTAATAAGGCATATACAATATTCATGATAACTATAAGAATCAATAAGAGGAGGTTAGAAAAGACTGGGAAGAGAGATTAGAAAAGCATTTTAAAAGTAAACAATGGGGATACATATTTATGTCTCCCAAGTATGCAACCAAGTCCAGAAGGTTTAGGATCTTTGTTTGGAAGTGTTTGAATAGGTATTTTTATACCTCAAGTAGACTTCAAAGAATTTTTCCTCACATAGATTGCAAATGTTGGAGGTGTGAGGGAGAAGAAAGAGATAACTGGAAATATGTGTTTTAGGGGGGTCTAATAAGTTGGCAGATTTTAAAAATTCCCTACAAACTACTCTGTCAGAAATATTTGGTGAGCAAATGACTGTAAGGAAATTATTATTTTAAGCCGGGATACATGTTCTGAATAGTCTAGACATATTAAAGCCTTATTAATTTGAATTCTGTTGGCTGCCAAAAATGCAGTTACTATAAAATGGAAATCAAAGTCTACCTCAACTGTTTTTGAGGTATTGAATATTATAGAAGAGATAAAAGAACTGAAAGAGGGATGCTTAGAAAAGGGAAGGAGAAAATTACATTGAACTTAGTGGAAATTGGGGGAACAATAATAATAACAGTAATGTTCAGGAGGAGGAGTGACATTTTAGGGAAGGCAGGAATTTAACATTTTTCGTAATGTTGGACTGATGATAGTTGCAAAGAAAGTATATGCGATGTATAATGTATTTAAATGGAAAATATTAAAATGGTTTGCTTTCATTTCTGTTAATGTATATTTGCCAGTGTCTTAGGTGATAATTTAATAAAGATGTTTAAAAATTTATTTTATGGTCCCTGCTGTCATATATATATATATATATATAAATATATATATGTGTGTATATATATATATATATATATATATATATATATGTGTGTATATATATATATATATATATATATATATATATATATATATATGTATATATATATATATATATATATATATATATATACAACGTTTCTCATATGCAGATACATTCAAGTCCTCATTGGATACCCTTATAATTAGATTGATCTTGCAGTAAAATGTTACTCATTGTCAAACAATGCTATCTGGCAAGTATCATACTCCCCTACACTTTTTATTGGCAGGTTTGATAACTTTACACTGCTTGCTCATTAAGTATTGCAAAGCCTCCATTCACATTTTTTGAAATATTAAAAGGGATATGTTTCCTACTCAAAGTATCTATCACTCTCTGAAGTTCAGTTAACACTAACTTTTGATGGATTTTAATGGTCGAGTCAATAAAGGAGGTATGAAGAAGTACCTAGATTTAAATTCTAGAACACAGTTTCACATAGTGAAACACTACTCACAGAACTCATCACGCTGACTATTCTCAATCACATGTACAAACAATTTGGATGGGGAGCATCAACATCCAGAAAGAATACCTGCAACATTTTCCTTGTTGGCAAATTGTATTTTACATATTTAAACTGAAAGAAGCTTCATGAATGAAGATTTTCAAATAATTTATATATATCATTATTTACCCTAGCAGGCTCAGTTCTGTACATAATGTCAGACAGTACCTGTAGGAAAAGTGTCTACTAGTTGCTATTCGTTTCCTTCTTATGTTTCTTCCAAATCCTCTTCCCCTTTTATTGCACTGCAAATTCCTCATTTTTATAAGGACAGAATCACATTACAAGGTGATTCCTCAAAGGCAGATAGGTCAGTTGCTAATTTCATATTTATAGAAGTAATATTAATATATTCCACAATAGATGCTGAAGTTGCCAGGGTAGAGAGGTATGTGCTCACTAGTCACCTGTTGCTTCCTGGGATGTGCTTCATCACTTCCTGACATCAGTGTTGTAAATCTGTTGTTCTATGCTCTTTAGCAGTTTCCAGTCATGAATTACAACTTTTGGTATAAATACTGACATCCCTTTGAAGATTTTTTTGAACAATAAGCTCGCTCTCAGTCTATTTAAATATTCAATTACTGCACCTGATTGAGTCTGTAACAAACCCTATTTAAACAAAACATGAACCTGCTATAAAACAAGCAGGGACTGATACTGACATGAGTTATGCTGGACAATCATTTCCTACTACTTAGACGTATATTCTTACTAACATTACTTCTATTTACATGTGATATCTAGTTTCTCATAGGAGAAGGAAAAAGGAAGGATTCTTTGGAATACAGTCCTTGAGGTATAATATTTATAATGGACATGCATGTTAAGAGTTTATTACAGAATAGTTTAAGTTTCTTTCACAGAGCCTACAATATTATTTTTTTCTGTCATCCCTTGCTGCTTCATCCTTTCTGGCTGTCCTAGTGCCCCCCCATCCATCACTGGGTCTACCTGCTCCTTCTACCTCCCCCAGACTTTTACTCTCAGTGAGCTGGGACCACTTTCGATTTTAAGGGCTTCCTGGAGGGCAATGCAAGCAACTGCTTCTGCTGTTGATGGTGTTATGTTATGACCTAACCTTTTTTTCACCACTTCACCCCTTTCATTTGTTGACTTTACATTTGAGGGCTACCCCCCCCCCTCTATGGACTATGCCGTCACTCAGGAAGCATCTTCAATGAACTCCATGCCTCCCTGCCAGCACCTCTAATTGATCTTGGGCCACCCTCTCCACCATGCACTGACTGAATCTAAAAATATTCTTGTAACAGAAACAAACCAGTATTAGAAAGTTGTGAAAGAAGTAGATGTGAAGCTGTTAACCACTTTCAGTAGTCTAGCTCAATGGGCTGCAACATTTGTTTATTCACCAAGCCATCTATCTATTTAAGTATTTGTTAACTAGGGTATACAGCACTGATCTACATGCACCTTTTTCAGACTCAGTCTAGGGCCTCTGTTTGGTTAAGTGACTTGCTCAGAATCATAGAATAAGTAACTAGAGGCTGAGGAATTAAACCCTGGACTACAGAAAGATATTTAAACTCCGAAAAACATGTTTTTATGGTAGCAAACGTTATTTTAATTGTGTTGTCTACCTCTAGCCTGGGTCCATATCTGGCCTTAGGCATAGGCCAACTAGGCATCCATCTAGGGTGCCACTCTAGCAAGGGTACTTTCCAGTATTTATTTGGTGTAGATAGACCAGGACTGGCGCATCAGGTGGTGTGGGGAGAGGAGCCATGGAGCCCTTTTGCCTAGGGCACCAATTGAACTAAGGCTGCTCCTGCCTGGGTCATGGCTGAAAATGGACAGTCTCTTCTTTAGTTAGCAAAATATCATTTATTTATTTATAATTTGTGCACTACTCAATACTGACCAATTTCAAGCACAGCCTGGGTGAAATAGAAAACAAATTCACAAACAAAAAAAATCATAAATGTTAGTAATAATAGAGGAGTTCAGAATACTTCCATAGAAAACTGTATATGTACATTACATTAAAGAAGCAAGAGTGTACTGTAATATATTTACCTCAGTTTCTAAAGTGGGTAAACCTTCTGTAATTCTGTGAGAACAGTGAAATGGAAAGGAGAGGGGGATTGTGTGTTATGTAACATGTTTTGTGTTGATGCAGAAGCATTTGGATTGGATGAAGATGTGCTCTTTGATTTGCATTCTGAAACTGGAGTAAGTGTAAGGTTGATGAGGAGAGTTTGCCAAAGATTAGGTGCCTGAGAGGAGAATGCATGTGCAATGGTATAGAGTTTGGCTCTAGGGGTAATTGAGAGTTGGCACAGTTTGTGAGTAATGTCTGATATTATATGAGGGTTTATTTTCATGAAGTTTAACTGCTAGCTATACTATTGGGAAATATTACCTGCCGTTCCTTGAATGCAGTGTGTGTGTGTGTGTGTGTGTGTGTGTGTGTGTGTGTGTGTGTGTGTGTGTGTGTGTGTGTGTGTGTATGAATATAATAAGTTGTTCAAACTACAGCTACTATGTGGAAGAAAGCATTGGAAGGCACTGAATCCAGTGAGAAGTGAAAAAAGTGTCTGGGAAGCTTAAGTCCAAAACCCAGGTTGGTGGGTCTTCATTGTGAAGTCTCCTCTTGGGTGTGTATCAGATAGTGGTGCAGATCCAATGATTATAGCTTTGCTCCCCGTCATACATGCATTTTTCAGTGCTAAATATGGACACGTATGCTATCACAGGCAGAGCACTGTGTTAGAAGGTAAATGTTATTAAGAAAAATAGGTGATATTCATCACTAAAGAACAGAAATAAAGACAACAGCACAACATGCACTGCATTATGAACATTTTCTACACAATGTTTATGTGTTTCCTAAAATGGAAGGGTAGAAGAGCACTCACTTGTCAGAGTAAAAAAAAGACAGTTTGACAGTTTCTATATTAAATTACCTAAACGCTGTTGTTGTTGTTTTGTGTGTGTGTGTGTGTGTGTGTGTGTGTGTGTGTGTGTGTGTGTGTGTGTGTGTGTGTTCAGTAATGCTGTGATAGACTGGCATAATATCCAGACCTGGTTTTCTTCCTTATGCCTGTTACTGGACAGAATAAGTTCCAGCCTTCTTGTGACCTTAAAAAGGATAAAGTTAATATATGAGAATGCATTAATAAACACATTACAAAATGTAAATGCATATGGATAACTCTGATAGTTCAATAGCGATGATTTGCAATATCCACATTTTAAATTTGTGATCTTTCTTTATAAAATAAAAGTGGTAAAGGTCCTTTGCATCTATATTGGAAAGTGATTTTGTAAAAAAAAAAGATTAGTGCCTCGTTATGGGCTGCAAAATAAGCAAACAAAACATAATAAGACCAACTGCTTTACCATCTTGCCCCTCCACCCACATGCAACACTCTTGAAAATTAAAACTGAAATCATGTAAAAATAATCCTGTTGCTAGATATCTGGTTATTGTTTTCTGAGATAATATCTGCTGTGACTTCCTGCAATTACATATTAGTTCTGCAGATTCGTGAGCAGGAAAACACATTGTTTTTATTTCACTAAAGTAGCACTGTCATCCAGTGGAATGCCATATGTAGTACAGTATAAAAATGTACAATCTGCCAGGCATCTGTACAAGTCCGGTTAATGTGTATATTTGTAAAAATAAAATAAAACAGCAATGTTTAACGAATGAAAAAATGAAACTACAGAACATTTTAGTGTATTCATAGAAAGTATAGCAATATTATTTAGTCAGAAAGAAACAATGTTTTTAGTAGTACCTTGTTAGCAGATTGCTATGGACAGCCCACACTCTTCAATGATTTTTATGTTTACTGAGCAGTCTAACAAATGCTCTACATAGGAAGGAAAGTGAGAAACTGGAGCACGAAAGAAAACATATATTGCCCATATTATTTAACATAGCTGCCTTCATTTCTAATTACTCACTAGCCCATCTTTTTCATTTAGTTGATTTATCAATATATTAGAATCAGAGAAACTGGATGGAATTCATACGATTATAAACTTGTTGAAAGTTTGTTCTGTCAAAAATGTTAATGGTTTTCCACAACAACCTCCGTGGAAGGGGTTGCTCCTGTACACCACAGTACTAATATAATGAACACTGGAGCTACCACCCCCTAAGGGTAAGAAGATTTCTTCTTTCAAAATGATCAGATTCAATTAAGATGGCCAGGTCATCTGCTTTACAAAATGGGACCTGGTCTGATGCCCCTGTGTCTCTGACAGCCAGAGGCTGACAGTAAATATTCTATAATTAATATCCCTCCCTGCTAAACCTTTAGCAACCTCCTAACATAACCTCCACACAGGACATCCATATTACACAGGGACACAGCTGGGCAGGGCTGCATGGCTGCTGTTAGCCTATTATATACCTATGACTCTATGAACCTGTAAGTCACATATAGGGTTATCATGAAAATGGATGACTCTAACTGACCACCCACTTTTAACCAGAGCTGTTTGATGAGACTCCCAGTAATCTTTTTTAAATTGTGGTTTCTGGAGGCAAAATCAGACTTTTGCTTCATGGTTTATTGTCCACATGAGTGTTGTTGTTTTATTGGGAAAGGGTAAGAATGCTAGATGCAGATTCTGCATATTACATAACATGCAATATTCATATACAGATGAATTACAAAAAATAATATAAAAGAAAAATGACATAAATAACTGTATTGCATGTATAGAATTAGGCATACTTGAATTGAGTGGTGTAATGACAAAGGGTCCTTAAAAACATAGAATAAGACAAAAATGTCATACGTTTATATATGTTTCCAGATTGTGGCCAGATGACTGTCTAATAGCTTATGTTCCAACATATTTGACCTAAATTACATGTTTTATGACTCAAACCACATCTTAAGCAGCAGCAACACATGGAACAAAAAAACTGTGCCTCTTTCTACTTCATTTTGCTGCTTGTGCTTAGGAGTTCAACTGTATTTAGTTTGCTGCATTTATTACTGCTTGTTGGTAGCCTCATTAAATTAATGACTATTCTACTGAAGTGCTGCTTTATTTGAGCTGTCTTTTACTGCTGCGATTGTGAGCTACTGTTTTAAAGCAATTTACTGATTAACTATATTTTGTTGCTATCTACTGAAATTCATTACTATTTAACTGCATTTCATTACTGTTTAACTGTATTTTTTCACACTGTGAGTTCTATTCTTTTGTCTGTAAGTGGTTAATGTATGCTTCTTTGTGAGTTTTTTACTGTGCTCTTAACCTTCAAATATGGGTTTGCTGCATCCAGAGCTTCAGCTGCATGGTTTTTAACCCTTTTTGAGGTATTCCAGCTACAAAATTTCTCTTAGTAGCACTTGTGTGACCACCTAGTAATACTACTTAGACCTTCCACCCTTTACCCTCTTAGTTTTCTCTGGCCTCTCTCCCTCAGTTTCTGACAAATATGGATGGATGATTTCTACATTTTCTCCTGCCAGTCTGGTTGATATGGGCATCCTGAGATAGTGTAGCATCTGCCTCATGTACACGGACAGCCCTCTACTAACACCACTTAGGAACACAATTTGTGAGAGATGCAATTACATCAAGCACCTAGTGCCATTGCTCCCCCCATAAACCAGTATATCTGGCACTGAGAAGGTTGGCAACATGAACGCCACACTTCAAACACCACCCACACCTACACAACACCCCCCACAAATGCGGAGGTCCTCAACAAAAACATATCCAAACAAGAGACCTCTGAGGCAAAAACATACGCGAACTCCACTGCCTACCACACTACTCATCACACATAGTCCACACACCTGTGTCTCACACCCACTAAAGATAAACCCAACATATAAGTCATAGGAAACTCCATTGTGAGACACACAGATGTGCCCTTAACTAGGCTGGATAAGGAGAAAGTCACGGTTAGTTGTTTGTCAGGTGCCAGAATCCACCATATCAGCCATCCACTCGAGTCTCTTAACAGGTACTGTTTTGACTCTGTCATAGTCCATATTGACGGGAATGACTTGAGACGTACCTGCATGGATTATATGAAGAGAGACAGGATCGAGCTCGCTGAATATGTGTCCCAGGCAGGTATGTTCTTAGCTTTAAGCAGCATTCTACTGTCACCCAGAATGATGTCTCAATACAAACAGAAAATGATTGACTTTTAACAATTGACTTAGTTTCTGGTGTCAATCCAAGGGGATCCAGTACCTGACAGCCTGGAATGACATGATTAACAAATGACAATGCTTTTCCAGAGATAACCTGCATCTGTCTCCCTTGGGCTTCAGGCTCCTGGCAAAGGCTCTTGCCTCCTTATAGTGCCTTTTTTAGGCAATCCCATGAGGTCAAAACTACCAATATGAAAATTTCATCAAAACGTAAATTAAAGGTCATGCTGCTAAATGCTAGGAGTCTAAACATGAAACTGCACTCATTGCAAGCATTCTTAACCCTAGATGATATTGACATTTGTGCAATCACAGAAACCTGTGTACTAGGTTACTCCTCCTATCATACATCCAGACCCCAAACTGTGGGCAGCAAAGGGAGGTGGAGTTGCAATATATATAAAAAGACATACACACCTCCAGGCTTGTCAAACAGTATGAAGCATAGGAAACACTCCAGGTGCAGTTAACAATTGACAAGACCTCAATTCAAATCATAGCTAGCTATAGGCCTCCAACTTTGACTCAAAATGCCCACTTCACCTATCTGAAGCTCTTCAAATCTATCAAGATTCAACCCTATACCCTGATCCTGGGCAACCTAAACTATACAACCATAGATTGGAAGAAATACTCATGCCAAAACACAAATGCCCAGAGATTCCTTGATTTTGTCAATGCAAATGCCTTGGACCAGTTGGTTGATGTCCCCACAAGAGGTGAAAATATCTTGGACTTGGTATTAACCAACATGAGTAACCACTGCAGCATCCCTACAGTGTCATCATCCCTGGTAAGATCCGACCACAAAGGGTCACTTTCGAAGTCACCATCTCCCCCGACTCCCCCAGCTATTGTTAAACAAAAAAACTTCTTCAAAGCTGATTACAATCTCCTGATGGAAGGTATAAACAGCTTCACAGCCCCCTTCCCCTCCATAGGAACTAGCACATATGTCCAAACCTACACCAAAGTACTATATGAGCATTTATATAGCAGCATGGAATCAGGAATACCTGACAGGACAAAATCCTACTCCTCAAGGAAGAGTAAACCTGTCTGGTGAACATGTGCAATAAATAAACTCTATAATAAAAGGACAGCATTGCTGTCCAGGACTAAAAGACGCAGGTGCCTAATTGGAAGCAATCTCTCCTTAGCCTGAACAAGCAAATAAGAGCACAAGTGAAATCCTGCAAAGCAAACTTCAAGTCCAAACTGGCCACATCTACTAAAGACAATCATAAGACCTTCTTCACATATGTCCGCAATCTCAAGGGAAGCACCCAGATCATCTCAAAACTGGTGGTCAAGGACACCACATATACAAATGCTGTAGATATAGGGAACCTGCTGGCAGACAGGTGTGAAGGCTGCCAGCCTAGCTAGATAGAATTTTGTAAATAATTCTATGTCATTGTAAATATTAATATAATCCACAGGCTTGGTTTACAAATGTAAAGAGAACTATATGTTATGATTAAACTATATGTTGTACTGAGCTGCAAAAATGTAACCACAGTGCACCCTGCTGGAAGAAAGCTGATAAGTCAAGCATTGTATGACTGTTTGAGCTCAAGCTCAGAGACAGGATGTCAGGGCCAGGAAATTATTTCTATTGTCTTGATTTAAGACATAATTACTAAGGTTTTACATGTATAATGTCTTTTATTGCTGTGGCTTCCTGGCCAGGTGCAACTTACTAAGAAATGTAAATTTTGAGTTTCTGTTAGCCTGGGAACCAGAGAAGTGTCAAGAATGATATAATGTGAAATAACTCAGCAGTACTGTGTTATCAATTTAAGACTTTCTCAGAGAGAGAGAGAGAGAATGGAGCATTTTGGATTTTATCTAAAGCTGACAACAACTCACCAGGCACATGTTTTGCCCTGTATGTAAGTAGTATGTAAAACCATGATTTTTCTTAGAGTTAGATAGAAATATAGCCAGATTAACCTAGCTGTTTTCTATTGTTTTAAACGTTTCCTGTGATCTCTGAACTCTTGATTAGCACTGTGTTGAATTGAGGAGATTTGTCTTGTGTTTTTATTATTTATTATTAAATATTTTTAAACCTTTCAACTTTGGCTGTTTTGTGTAGAGATAATTTAAGCTCTTAGAGTAAATTGCATGTATTTGGTGATACTGTCCAAGCCACTCCAATAGTCTTGCTGCTCAGTCACACTTACTATTTGGATAACAGTAATATTACATAGTGAAATTAGTCACCCTTTGGAAAGGGCCTTATAGTAGCTGATATTAGCGGTTGGTGGCAGTGATTTCTACCTTATAGTCTGGAGAGAAGGGGCATAGCTGAAGAACCTGTGCCAGCCTTCACCAGGAGTGTCTGTATGTTTGTATGTAACTCATATCTCAAAGTGTGTGTGTGTCAACTTCTTGGGCAGGGACATGAAGCAATGGTTGGACAGAGAGATGCTGGAGGTTTTAGCTTGCCTGCTAAGCTTAGATCTGGACCCTATAGCTGTGCCAGTGGGGAGTCTTATTGGGGATCTGGAGAGAAAGGGAGAAACCAGCCCCAGACTGACTGTGATCTCTGTGTGCTCTTAAGGGAAATTGTACTTTACTGTGTGTATAATTGTTATCCTTCCCAATGTGCATACCCCTCATTGGTGCTAGTGGTGAGGATTGAGGCTCTTTGATTACTGGGCTGGTTAATGGGCATTGCATATTAATTGCTTGGCAGTGGTGGGATATCCACATCAAATATTAATTGTTTGATAGTGGTGATTTAGCCATATCACATACTAATTGGATTGTAGTGGTGTGGATAGTGAATTCCTGTAGCTTGTGTACAGTGATCACTGAAGGTGTTTTTGTACTCTAAATCAGCCACACAGTGAACACTCAGAGTTCAGATCACAACTGTTTTATTTCTTTTGTTAGCTTAGTCAGGGAGAGCAGGCAAGAATGTCAGCAGAGGATTATGGCAAGCTGACAAGGAGATAGTTGGCTGAGGTGTGCCAGGCTAAAGGACTGGACCATGGAAACCTGACTAAGGCAGATATGATTGCAGCTTTGGTCACAGCTGCATTAGAAAAAAGCAATCAGGAGGATGATCAGACTGGCTGTGGAGATGTACAACACTCAGAGAATGGATAGCTCAACCTTTCTGCAGAGGACTTAAAAATCCATCTAGAGCTAAAGACACTTAAGTTAGAGGCCAGACATTTGGAAATAGAAGCTGTGGAGAAGGAGAGGCAGAGGCAGCAGGAAAAGGAGATGCTTATTTTTCTCCACAGTCATAGAGGTAATGGGGAAGGGAGTAACCAGACCCCAGAAGCACATAAGGTCAGTAAATTTCTTCCGCAGTTTACAGAGGGTATAATTTTGATAGTTTCATGCATATGTAAACAGTATGATGCTGACCAAAGGCTCTGGGTACGCTTCCTGACCCCCTTACTCCATGGTAAAGCTATAAATGTACTTTCCAAATTATCTGACATTGACTGTTTTAGCTATAATGCTGTAAAGAATTGTTTGTTAGAATTTTTTTAAGATAACACCTGAAACTTATAGGAAAAAGTTTTGTGAGCATAGACACAAGGCAGATGAAAGTGTGTGGGAATATGCTGCTGAACTGAGCACTTATTTTCTTAGGTGGGTGAGTGGATTTCAGGTCACCACTTTTGAAGGCCTGGCAAACCTTTTGGTGAGGGAACAAGCCCTTAGGACTTTGCCTGAGGACATGAAGATATGGTTAGCTGATAGACAATGTGCTACTTCAGATGAGTTAGGGAAGAAGGGAGACCTATGCCTAGCAAGCAGGGCATCATTGCACAGGAAAGGGACACTCAGTGCTGCTCATGGGTCTAAAGGAACTCATGGTGGGCAGCCCAGACAGCTCCAAGATAATCTGCCAGTAGCAGGGGAAGCCACTAGTCCAGGTACATGTCCAGGACCTAGGGTTAAATGTTTTGAATGCAAACAGCGGGGCCATGTGGCATATAGATGTCCATAAAGGCAAGTTGGGGAACAAAAGGTCAGGGAGCCAGTAAGTGGGAAAGACAAAATGCCAACAGTAGGTAGTCTTGAGACAACAAGGGTACTAAACTTCCACCAGAGGCCATTGCTAAGAGACACAGCCTCTGACCTAACCATTATGAATCCTGCAATGGTTGCAGAGCAGCACTACTTGCCTGGGCAGTCTACTCCAGTCAGAGTTTTAGGAGGGACCCCATTCCAACTACCTTTGGCTAGGGTTCGCCTTGACTGGGAGAGTAGAAAAGGAAGCCAGCAAGTAGGTGTGTTTGAGGAATAAATATCCCTGCAGATGTCCTGATAGGGAATGATTTAGATAATGCAGTACCATGTGCTCATGCAGTTACATGCAGTAAGGCTTGGAGACAAACATGTGGGTCTGGTAGCCTGGGGGAGACCCAGACAGATCACACACTTGCAGCCAGGACTGGTGAGGTGGTTACTTCAGGGAGGGAACTACTCTGTAGCAGCAAGACTAAAGGTGAGCCACAGCTGCTTGTGGGTACTGATGTTCCCTTGGACTGAGTGACTGCAAAGGTAGAGGTGAGTAGTAGTACCCAGGCTTACAGTGAGGCACCGCTGTCAGAGGATGCAGGACTTCCTGTAGAAGGGGAGCTGGGAAGGGTTACAAAGAGAGAGATGAGACAGGCTCAGCTCTCAGACCCTACATTACAAGGCTTGAGGCAGGTAGCTAAGTGAGGTGCCTGATTCTCAAGGGAAGGAGGGCTCTGTATACTGGGACAATGGGTTACTGTATAAAGGGTGGACCCCAAGGGAGGGCTAGAAGGTGAGAGAATACAGCAGTTGGTAGTGCCTAGAGCCTACCATCTGGTGCTTCTAGCCATAGCCCATGATATTCCCTTTGCAGGTCATATTGGCATAAAATGTACAAAGAGATGTATTATGTAGAACTTCTATTGGCCTGGAATTTCCAGAGATGTAACAGGGTACTGAAAGGAACTGTGAGTAGTGCCAAAAGGTAGGCAAGGCAGGAGACAAGGTGAGAGCTCCTTTGATGCTGTGATTGAGGAGCCATTTCAGAGGGTAGCTATGGATATTGTGGGGCTTCTGAATACCCCAAGTTCCACAGGGAAAAAGTATATCCTAGTGGTGGTAGATTATGCTACAAGATACCCTGAGGCAGTGGCTTTGTCCTCCATTGAGGTGGAAAAGGTGGCAAATGCTTTGTTAGAGGTTTTCAGCAGGGTAGGTTTCCCAAAATAAATACTGACTGACAGAGTTGCCAATTTCATGACAGACCTGCTGGCTTGTTTGTGGAAGTACTGTGGGGTGAAGCACCTGAAAATCACCCCCTACCATCCTCAGACTAATGGTCTTGTTGTGAGGTTAAACTCTACAGTCAATTGGGAGGTTGACATAATGGTAAAGGTGGTTACCCCACACATACAAGGTGCAGGGTTTGATTCTCATATGGGGTAATTGGCTAGGCTTAAACCCCCCCTCCCCCCCCAAAAGGAGAGATATCTATACCAAGCGATTGCAGCCCCCCAAACATCTCCAACGCCCAAGTGAGAACTGCTCTCTCCAAAGCAAAAAACCCAGCATCCATGGGACCTGATGGTGTCCCCGGCTGTGTGCTCCACGAACTCAATGAGGAATTAAACCCACAGCTAGGACAGCTGTTTAATCATAGTCTTACCTCTGATACATTACCCAGGAGTGGCGACTGCAACTGTGGTCCCACTTCACAAAGGTGCCTCCACCAACCCTGGAAATTACCGCCCATTAGCTTAACAAGCCTTATCTGCAAAGCCATGGAGAGGATCATAATGGACCTCATAAATAAAGACATAGGGAATTTGCAGACTTTGGATCCATCCCAGTTTGGCTTTGTCAAAGGCAGATCATGCCTTCTAAACTTGGTTGACTTTTGAAACAGTCACCAAAGCCATTGATGAGGGAAAGGCAGTCCATACAGCCTACCTCGATCTGGCCCTTGATACAATACCCCACTGGGTATCATTGAAAAACTCATCAGCTTAAATGTTAACCCATACATCACAAGATGGGTTGCAAACTGGCTGAGTGACAGAACCCACAGGGTCAGAGTTGCTGGCGCCATGTCAGACTCAAAGCCTGTCACAAGTGGTGTACCACAGGGCTCAGTCCTAGGCCCACTCTTGTTTGGCATCTACTTTTCTGAAGTACAAGCAAACACAGGAGGGTTATGGCTGACAAATTTTGCAGATGACTGCAAACTGGGCGCCATAGTAGAAAACACATCTGACACAGATATCCTTCAGAAGGGTCTCACAGAAATGGATAACTGGTGCCAGAGCCATGGCCTAAAGTTAAATGCCAAAAAATGCATAGTCATACCCTTCGGGAAAAACAAGGTTACCCCTAGCTACCAAATAGGTGGCAATCCACTGAGCATAGAAGAAGTTATCAGGGACCTGGGGACCCAGGTTGATAGTAGTCTGTCATTCGACACCCATGTAGCTAAAGTAGTTAGGAAGACCTTCTACATTGCCCACCTTATCATGAAGGGATTCTCATCTAGATCAAGGGAGGTCATAGTCTCCTATACTCATCACTCATCAGACCAATGATTGAGTACAATGCCCCATTCGGAATGTATCTGACCCGACACTTGCAGCAGCTGGAGAGGCCACAAAAGTTCCTCACCAAAAGGATAAAGGGTCTCAAACATCTGTCCTATGCTGCCCGACTGAAAGAACTCCAGCTCTATTCAGTCGCGCTCAGAGGTGACCTTTGCCTAACATACAAGGCCATGTCAAACCCAGATTTGATGAATATGCTTCACCTCAAAAATCTAGATCCCCAGAGCCACAAGGCGGGAGACTTAAACCTCGACACGGCTATTAATAGACGCGCTGGAGGGATAGATTCATCACCCAAAGACTCCTATGCTGTGGAATAAAATCCCGGTATATGTGAGGCAGAGCACCTCGCTGGCCTTGTTCAAGAGAAATCTTGACCAATGGATGGGAGATCGCAGATATACCCCAGGGATTACCTCAGTGTCACTACTCAACAGAGGCACAGCAAAATAATGGGTATAGTTCCCCATACTAAAGGGGTGGCGTAAGCCACAAAACTATGGGCTAGGCTTGTAAATGCCCTCGGGCAGATAGCCTAGTATGAACCTATGAACCTATGAAGTACATGCTACAGGCATTTGCAGACCAGTTTAAGAGGGAGTGGGACAAATATTTGCCCCATCTGTTGTTTGCTTACAGAGAGGTTCCCCAGGAATCCACAGGTTTTTCACCCTTTGATTTGCTGTATGGGCATAGGGTGAGGGGGCCTCTAGACTTAATTCACGATGAGTGGGAAGGTGAGTGTGAATGTCACAAGGAGTCTGTTGTGGCATATGTCCTAAACCTCAGGACAAGGCTCAGGGAACTCATGGGCTTGGTCCAGGAGAACCTGGTAGAAGCCCAACAGCAGAAAAAGGTCTGGTATGACAGGAATGCTCGAGCTAGAGAGTATGCTATAGGGCAGCAGGTAATGGTTCTCATTCCTGTCAGACACAACAAGCTGCAAGCAGCCTGGGAGGAACCTTACAAGGTGGTAAGAAAGGTAAGTGATGTTAACTACATGGTAGAACTGCTAGGCAGCAGGCAGGGGGACAAATGGTGCCATGTTAACATGATGAAAACTTACCATGATAGGGAGGCCCTTGTGCTGAATATTTGCAGTGGATTGCAGGAGGAGTCTGAGGGAGATCTGGTGACTGATCTCCTCAGTGAGGTTCAGACTGACATCTCGTTGGAAGGGCTAGCAATGTCCCAGCAGCTATCTCCTACCCAGGTTCGAGAAATCCAAGCAGTGTTACAGGAGTTTGGGGACATGTTCACTGGGAAACCAGGGTGCACCCACCTGGTGCAGCACCAGGTGGATACAGGACCCCAAAGACCTATTAGGCAGGCCCCTTACAGGGTGTCTGAGAGAGTCAAGCAGACTCTGAGGGAGGAGATACAGGAAATGTTGGAACTAGGGGTAATTCAAGAGTCCAACAGTCCCTGGGCCTCCCCAGTGGTGCTGGTGCCAAAGAAGGATGGCAGTACCAGGTTCTGTGTGGACTACAGGAAATTAAATAGTCACACAGAATCAGATGCTTACCCCATGCCTAGGACAGATGAGGCACTAGAGCAGCTGGGTGGGGCTAAGTATCTTACCACCATTGATCTTACCAAGGGTTGCATGCAGGAGCCCTTGACTCCCAGTGATAGAGAGAGGTCAGCCTTTGTGACTCCTTTTGGCTTGTATGAGTTCACAAAGATGCCCTTTGGGGTGAAAAATGCCCCAGTGAAGACTTTCCAGTGGCTGGTAGGTCATATCCTAGCATGAGCAGGAGGGTTTGCCCTTGCTTAAGTAGATGATATTGCCATCTACAGACATTCCTGGCAAGAGCACCTTCAGCATATCAGGGAGGTGCTGGGCAGACTACAGAGGGCAGGGTTGACCATTAAGCCGAGTAAATGTCAGGTGGGTATGGCAGGCAGAGTGGGGAGTGGTAAGATCAGGCCCGAACTTGCCAAAGTGGAAGACATTCAGACATGGCCTGCACCTGTTACCAAAAAGCAGGTGAGGGCATTCTTAGGGACAGCAGAGTACTACAGAAAGTTCATCCACAGTTATAGTATCATAGCTGCTCCCCTCACAGATCTGACAAGGAAAAACAGACTAAATAAGGTAGTGTGGACCACAGCATGTGAGCAGGCATTCCAGAAGCTTAAAGAAGCTTTGGGAGGACCCCCTGTGTTAGCCAGTCCAGATTGCAGCAAAGAATTTTTTGTGCAGGTGGATGCTTTGAACCATGGGGTGGGGGCTGTACTTAGCCAGATTTCTTCAGAGGGAGAAGAGCACCCAGTGGTTTATCTCAGTCATAGGCTCCAACCCAGGGAAGAATGCTATGCAGCCTTAGAAAAGGAATGTCTAGCCATAGTGTGGGCACTGCAGAAATGTCAGCCTTGTCTGTATGGAAGGAAATTAACTGTAGTTACAGATCACAATCCCCCAACATGGTTACATTGAGCCAGTCAGCAAAATGCCAAGTTGTTAAGATGGAGCTTAGAGTTGCAAGCATATGATATTTCAGTGCAGCACTGCAGTGGGATTAGCAATGCCAATGCAAATGGGCTCTCAAGACAGGGAATGGGGTAAGGTATACATAGACCTAACCCTCTCAAGCAAAGTTTCTCAAGGGTCACTTGAAAAACTAGCTCGAGTTCTCCAGAGGGGGGATATATGTGAAGGCTGCTAGCCTAGCTAGATAGAATTTTGTAAATAATTCTGTGTCATTGTAAATATTAATATAATCTACAGGCTTGGTTTACAAATGTAAAGAGAATTATATGTTATGATTAAACTATATGTTGTATTAAGTTTCAAAAATGTAACCACAGTGCACTCTGCTGGAAGAAAGCTGATAAGTGAAGCACTGTATGACTGTTGGATCTCAAGCTCAGAGCAGAATGTCTGGGCCAGGAAATTCTTTCTATTGTCTTGATTTAAGAGGTAATTACTAAGATTTTACATGCATAATGTCTTTAATGACTGTGACTTCCTGACCAGGTGTAGCTTACTAAGAAATGTAAATTTTGAGTTTGTTACCCTGGGAACCAGAGACAGACTATCCTACAGTATTGTTTTAAAAATTTCCTGTGATCTCTGAACTCTTGATTAACACTGTGTTGAATTGATGAGATTTGTCTTGTGTTTTTATTATTTATTATTAAATATTTTTCAACCTTTCAACTGTGGCTGTTTTGTGTAGAGATAATTTAAGCTCTTAGCGTACATTGCTTGTATTTGGTGATACTGTCCAAGCCACTCCAATAGTCTTGCTGCTCAGCCACACTTACTATTTGGATAACAATAATATTACCCAGTGAAATTGGTCACCCTTGGGGAAGGGCCTTACAGTAGCTGATATTAGCAGTTGGTGGCAGTGATTTCTACCTTATAATCTGGAGAGATGGGGGCATAGCTAGAGAACCTGTGCCAGCCTTCCCCAGGAGTGTCTGTATGTTTGTATATAACTCATATCTCAAAGTGTGTGTGTGTCAGCTACTTGGGCAGGGGCATGATGGACTAGTTGGACAGAGAGGGTGTTGGAGGTTTTAGCTTGACCACTAGGCTGAGATCTGGACCCTATAGCTGTGCCAGTGGGGAATCTTATTGGGGATATGGAGAGAAAGGGAAAATCAGCCCCAGACTGACTGTGATCTCTGTGTGCTCTTAAGGAATGTTGTACTTTACTGTGTGTGTGTACTTGTTATCCTTCCCAATGTGCAAGCCTCTCACTGGTGCTAGTGGTGAGGATTGAGGCTCCTTGATTACTGGGCCAGTGCACAGGCATCACAACAGGTTCAGTGTAAACTTCACCCATCTGTCCCCCCATTAGTAACACAGGACATCCCCAGTACCTGCCCCCTCCCCGTATCTCTAGGGAGCAAGTCATCACTGCCCTCTCAAAGGCAAAAAGTACAGCCTCCATAGGACCCAATAACATCTCAGGTTGCATCCTACATGAACTCAGGTAGGAACTTACAGCACCATTAGGTACCCTATTCATCCAAAGCCTCAGTACCTGCTTTGTCCCAGAAAGTGGAGGACAGCCAATGTCATCCCCTTGCACAAAGGTGGACCGTCCACGGATCCATGAAATTATTGACCCAGTTTATTTCCAAAGACAAATTATAGACCCATCAGCCTAACTAGCCTGATCTGCAAGACCATGGAGCGGATTATCATAAACCTTATTAACAAGGACATTGGCAAACTCCAGACACTCGATCCCACACATACCTTGACTTGGCCAAAGCCTTCAATACTATTCCCCACTTAGGTATAATAGATAAAGTCTCTCAACTAGGCATCAATCCATATGTTACCAGATGGGTAGCAAACTGGCTCACTGACAGAACCCACCTAGTCAAAATAAGGGAAGCCACCTCAAGCAGTAGACCTGTAATGAGCAGTGTACCCAGGGATTGGTCTTTGGGCCTCTGCTGTTTGGGATGTACTTTTCTGAAGTGCAGGCCAAAACCAGTGGGCTATGGCTGACCAGGTTTACAAATGACTGCAAGCTGGGTGCTGTAATCAATTATTCTAGTGATGTGGACATCCTCCAAGTGGGTCTCACACAAACAAATGACTGGTGCCAGAAACATGGCCTCAGACTAAATGGCAAATGATGCATCATCATCCCCTTTGGGGAGAGTGACATCCCCACAAATTATCACATTGATAATAAGGTCCTAAGCATGCAATCAGTCGTGAGGGACTTGGTCACCCAGGTTGAGGGAAAACTGACTTTTGACCACCATATTGCCTCCATTGTATGGAAAGCATTCTACACAGCCCACCTCATTAGTAAGGATATCTCATCCAGGGACAAGTTGGTCATAAAATCCCTGTATTCTTCCCTTATAAGAACCATTATTAAGTACACTGCCCCTTCGGCATGTACCTCACAAAGCATATGCAGCAGATGGAGAGACCATAGAGGTTCCTCACCAGGAGGATCTGGGGCCTCAAACATCTAACCTACACAGATAGGGTAAAAGTCCTGTCCCTCTACTTGGTCTCCTACAGACTCCTTAGAGGTGACCTCTGTCCGGCATATAAAGCAATCTCAGACCTCGCCTTGATGAGACTGCTGCATATCAAGTCAAGCTCCACCCGAGTAATCCACACGAGCAACCTCAACCTGGTCTGTGACATCAATAGGACTTGTTGGCAGGAAAGATTTATGTCCCAGAGTCTCCCCCTTTTGTGGAATAGACTCTCTCTCTACATCAGGCAGATTACCTCAATAACCCTTTTTAAGTGCAACCTGGACAACTGGATGGGGAACAGAAAATACACAAAGCGAGAAGAAAAAACTACAGTAAACCACGTTTGAGTTCAGTTACAACCAAAGGAAATACATGAACAGCAGAGACGTTCAAATGTTTTAATAGAACAAGGCAAAGATTTCGGGTTTCCCCTTCTTCAGTGCATATATGCACTGAAGGGGAAACCCAAAAGCTTTGCCTTGTTTTATTAAAAAGTTTGAACATCTCTACTGTTCATGTATTTCCTTTGAATAGAAAATACACCCCTGGGATTCCACCCGTGTCCCTGCTGGATAGTGGCATAGGGTGTTGACTTGTTGGAACATGGGGATAAATTCTTGACTAGGCTTGTAAGGGCCTCAGAGCCAATAGCCTAGTAACTTCCTATGATCCTATGATTTGTAGTGTAACATTTTGCCAGCACCTGAAGTACTGTGTATCTTTAAGTTAACTCATACCCTCAACAGTTGAGTAGGTCGGTTATTACCTTGACACACATGCAATTTAATACTGTCTTTGTGACTGGTTGACATGAAGTAAAGAGATGAGGTGCTTTTTCCACTGCTTTCCCCTGCAAACCCAGAGTTAGTATATTTAGTGATTGGGTGTGGGACCAACATTGATGGTGCTGCAAAAGCATTGTTTAAGGGCTCATCATCTAGGCAGTGAGACATTTCCCTATTGTACATTTTACTGGGGAAATAAGCTGAGGGGGCAAAGCCTAGATGGCCAACTGAGAGCAGTGAATTTTGAGAGCACCATAAACTAGTATAATAATATAGGAACATTTTGTTATATTCAAGTTTAAAATGTCAGACATCTATAGATAAACTACTAAACTACATACATATCAATTTTGGTGGTGATATACAAACATTTTCCAGTAAAGTTACTTGGAGATATATTGAGTCACTGAATATGAACAACTCAAGGAATTCTCTTCCAGATCCTGCTTTGAAAAAAGAACTGCAATTGATGACATCTACCTTACAGGAACTATCTTTGAATATGGGTGGCTTTAAAAATGACTTAGAAAACCTCAAATTAAATTCTCAGAAACAGACTGATACTCTTAAGGAACTATTACAGCAACACCATACAAAAATAACAAATATAGAGACTTCTCTAAATGACATTGAAGGGAGACTCAAAGAGGAAGAATTCCAAAATGAATTTATGCTTAAACAGAATACATGGCTGCTCAACAAAGTAGATGACTTAGAAAACAGGGAAAGGAGAAACAACATAAGGATCTTTGGTCTGCCTGAAAACACTGAAGAAGACATTATTAAATTCTTAAACTGGATTCCTGAATTTTTAGACTTGAAAGAGAGATTTTCATTTGGAATTGAAAGGGCACATAAAGCACTGAGGAAACCTGCTTCTAACTCTACAAATACTCTACCTAGATCCATAGTTATAAAATTTCTTTAATTTCTGGACAATGAACTAATATTAAAATATGCTTGGAGAAAATTACCCATAAAATACAATCAAAGCCTGATAAGGTTTGACAATGATTATTCTTCCAGAATACTAGAAGAAAGGAAAAAAGTCTGGCCAATAATAAAAGTGTTGAAACAAAATAACATTAAAGCACAGCTGGTCTTTCCAGCCAAGATAAAAATACTTTTTGCCAATGAGATGCGAACCTTTAATGACTTAGAAGAGGCTACTATATTCATCAAAAACAACAGCATAGTGTATATCCCAGATGAAATGGGATGGATGGCCCCTACTCTTAAAAGAATATAAGAAACAAATCATTAGACTGATGCTAGAAAGAAGAAACAAAAACTGATTCCAGGATAGCTGTCCCAAAAAATAACTTTTACAACTACATTTCTCAAAATATCAACTGATATGGTACATCACTTGTCATCTGTTTTTATTTTAAAAAAAGGAGGGATTCTTAAACAACTGAGAAACAGTAATGATTTATTCAGAATGTTCAGAGTCCAGTAATTCTTCACAAAGGTAGGTCAAGATGGGTTACTATTTACATTATATATAAGCCAAACTAAGCAACATATAATACAAACATAGAAGTTTCTATTCCCCTACTTGAACTCAGTTAATACTTATCTTGTTCATTTTTCATTGATTTTACTTATAATAATTTAAGTAATTAATTAATTCAACAAGTCACCATTCATCAGAGTTCAGACTCAAATGTAACAAATTAACATCATATATAATAGCAGTAACAGTAGAGTGTTTTGAAAAAAAATGCTGTCATGGAGACTAATGCCTTCTTCAGTTAAAATATGATTTAAAAATGCCATTTATATCCTGGTTAAATAATAGTAGTAAGCTCTTAGTACAAATGTCATCATTATTCTGTCTAAATATAGTTAATATCAATTATGGCAGGTATCACAGCTACAAGTGCTGTTTGATCAATCCTGATGTGGTGTGCATGGATGCAGCCATGTTTAGCAGCTAGTACAAATGTCATTATTATTTTGTCTAAACATAGTTAATATCAATTATGGCAGGTATCATAATTTCAAGTGCTGTTTGATCAATCCTGAAATGGTGTGTGTGGATGCAGCAGTGTCTGGCAGCTAGTACAAATGTCATTATTATTCTATTTAAACATAGTTAATATCAATTATGGCAGGTATCATAGCTTTGAGTGCTGTTTCATTAAGCTTGACATGGTGTCTGTGGATGCAGCTGTGTCTGGCAGGTGTTATATGTTGCTGTTTTCATCTCCGGGAAGCTGTGGGTTGTGGCTTGTGATCGAGGTTTACTGATGCTTATGTGTTAGGAAGAGACATTTGGTGTTTCAGGGGAAGGGGCTGGATAGAACTGTGATTTGGGAAATTTTGGCAGTGAATGGTTTGTTTGTACGTCTGCTGAGTGAGAGGTGGGAGGGCTGGAGGAGTGTGTTGTCTCTTGTTGTGGCGGCTTGTTGGGAGGTTTTTTTTTTTTTTTTTTCTCTCTGTTCTTTTCCTGGCTGCTGCCCCACTGAAAGGGAGGGAGTTTAGGCTTGAAGTTGCAGTGATGTGAAGCTTTGCTTTAGGTGCATCATGAACCCCTGGTGTGCAGTACACAGACACACTAACAGAAACAGACACTCCCAGGTTGGTATGGTAACAGAGACAGAGTGACAATAATGCTTAATAGCTCTGAGGAGCCTCAGAGATGATTCTCGGCAATGACATTTTTGTTTTTTAAAAAATATATATAATAAAAGGGCTGTTTTAAGCCATATGTACACATATTGATGGTCTCCCAACACTTCATTTAGCTCATTAAGTATCAAAAAAGAAAATAAAATATAATAAGTGCAATTTTATATTTAAAATGTATTTTGGTCCAAACACATTAAAGACTTACATAAGAGTGGAAGTCTGAGTTATTGTGAAAGACTAAGAGGACTTGCTCTTGTGCAGTGCCCTTTGCAGTGGTCTGGGAGGTGAGCTTGCTTGGACATGTTGGGCATATGGGGATAGCTGATTCTAGGGGTGATTGGGGTTGCTGGGAAGTGTTAGAGAGTCATCAGATTTCCTTCGTGGAAATATCTGTGGGAATGGAAAGTGTGTTGAGTGGTTCATTGGCAGAGTGGCCACTGCATGGAACAGGAAATGGAACAGGACAAATAATGGTTTGGATATTTTAAGAACAGCCAGGAAACACACCACTTGAACTACTGAATGGTATTCTGGCAAAACTGGATGGGTACTGTTGGCCGTGCTTGAAGTACTGATATGTGCGCATGACAGGATGGAAATATACTTATAACAAATAAAAAACTAGAAGGGTCTCATAATTTAAAGTCTATGGACTGTATAAACATGCTTGGAAGGAGCTAATAATAAGAATAAATATTACAGCTTGTAGTCTCTAACTAAGCAACAGCTAAAAAAACACAATAGTTATGTAATGTATGATTTTAGTAAATCTAGACATAAAATACATAATCGGCATATAAAATGAAGCAGTCTGCTGAATTTAGATATTAAAGACAGGATTTAATAACATGGGCTTGTGTATAATAACACTACTGTCTTAACTTGTCATAAATGATATACACTACATTGAACATCAAGGGGAAGCATGATGATTTTCTTATATAAGTAAATATGCATAACAAGTCATGTAATTGCTTTAACTTGAATTGTAGTTTTTATAACCCATCTTGACTATATATAATACTTAGGAGGTTGCCAAGGTAACTAATGTTTTATACATGACATCACACTGACCAAGTTGTTCAAGAGAAACAATAGAAGCCTGAACTTGAAATGTCACAGAATGTAACAATCATATACTGAACAAATAGACACTCAGTTTAATAACATTGTGTATAATAACTCTACTGTTTTAACTTGTCATAAATGACATACACTATATTGAACATCAAGGGGAAGCATGATGATTTTCTCATATAAGTAAATGTGCATAACAAGTCATATAATGGCTTTAACTTGAATTGTGGTTTTGTAATACATCTTGACCATACATAATACTTAAGCTGTTACCAAGGTAACTAATGTTTTATACATGACAAACTGACAAAGTTGTTCAAGGGAAACAATAGAAGCCTGAACTAGGAATGTCACAGAATGTAACAATCACATTCTGAACAAATAGTTTTAAATTGACAATAACCACTCAATTTAACCTTTGCTGATTATACAAAATAGAATGTTGCCATTTAATCTAAAAACTTTCAGTATATGCCATTTGACAATTTATGAATATGGAAAGGGAACTTGTAATCATTACTCACAATAAGTCAATTTGTTGTTTTTAACCTATAATTTCACTCATTTTATAATAAGAAATGACAGATATGAAAATCCTTATGTGTAGGAAATGGGGGGAAGAGGGATGCACTGATAATTAAAATGGACTGAAAGATGATGTTTACATAAAACAAACTTGATGCTTTAAGTAAGTTAGCAACAAACAAAGTGATTACTTAAATGTTGGCAAACAATGAAATATAACTTCTGATATATCTAGTAAAATATATTGTATTATAAACATTAGCTATAAATATTATTACCATCTATTTATATTAAGTAATACGTTTTGAAAGACTTCATCAATAAGGGTGAATATGTTAAATAACCGTGTGCTATAATCTTTTACTGAGGTTTTATATATGATACATCCTACTTTACTATGATTGACTTGCTTGTCATCTATCTTTCATGCAAATATTAATTGCTTATACAATAAGTAGACATTTATATTATATTAGAATTCTGTCTAATCTAGAATAGTACTATATTTGTTCAAAATAATATAAATATTGCTTATTCCTATTACAAATATTTTCCATATAATAATTCAATTTATGGAGCTCAGATGTTCTGGATTGTCAAGGTATGAGTGATAATCTGATGGATTTATGTTTATCCATCAGATTAGGAATGATTTTCATTCCATGGCTAGTGCAGATCTTAATTTTGTTAACATTTATTAGTTTAAATTTATTTCACAAAACCATTTTTAGTATACCTGATCAAAACATTAGTTTATTGGTAAACACTCAAAGTATAAAACTGATAACTATAACGTATCTGAGCTTTTAAAGGAAATTATCAGAGGAAAATGTTTAGTAGTCACAATAAAACAAAAAATACATAGTCTAAATAACCCAAGATGGATTTAACTTTATTATCTTTAAATACCAATGGCTTAAACAATCCTAGCAAGAGATCAAATCTACTGAAATATTTAAAACTGAACAACGCACAAATTGTCTTCCTTCAAGAAACTCGTTTAAAAAAATGACAATTACAAGTGGAATCCTAAGGAATATGTGATATTGGTGAAATCCACTTATAAGACAAAGACAAAAGGGGTAACACTTTTATGGAACTACAAACCCTAACCCAAAATAACTTCACCCTGGCAGAAACTTGGTTCACTAACATCAAACTTCTTCTTAACCCCCCCCCAAAAAAAACTAATTCTTTTCAACCCAGGCAGATATCCTCCCCTAAATAGTTATTTCACCATTTACTCTAAAGAAAACATTCAAATTAGTCCAACCACACTCACTAAACTGCTAGGTGTAGAAATAGACAATAACCTGAGGTTCAACATCCACATAGCACAAACCCTCAAGAAAGTTAATAAAACACTTGGACTCCTCTACAGGAACAAACAGTTTATGACTAAACACACCAAAGCAATCATCACAAGGACTAATCTTCTATCCACCCTCCTCTATGCCTCTCCCATCTTGACTAATCTCCACCAAACCGATCTAAATAAAATGGAATCTTGCTATAATAAGATTGCCAAGTTTGCTACTGAAGCCTCATATAGGTCCCACCACTGTCTATCCCTTAAGCAGCTCAACTGGCTTGAGTTGCCTCATACTTCTACTCAATCAACTCTCTATAGCACACAAACTGTACTACCTTCCTGAGAATACCCCAGCACTTCGGCATCTAATTCAGCCCCACTTTTCCTCTAGAGCCTTAAAATCTAGTAACCAGAACCTCATAACTGTCATCCAACATAAAAATGATGCTGGTAAATCCCTCTTTGCCAGCACCATTGCTAAAACCTGGAATACACTACCAAGCCAAATAACTTCTACCACCTCCTTTATTCATTTCAAAAAACTACTGAAAACCCACTATTTAAGTGACTGGCTGTGTTCATGCCACTCACCAGGCTAACCCAAACCAAGAGAATGTTTCTGTGTACAGCTAAGTATAAACAGTTCCTCTCAAAGCTTGTGAACCCGTTGATATTTACTTGACAAAACTTATAGGTGTAAAATAATACAAATGCTCTTTAAGTTTATTATGTACCTCAATGATTGTCTACTATAAGAATTGTTAATCTCTAACATATTGTGTATGATTGCTATAAATATGCTCAATTTTTTTCTCTTCTCTCATGTACTGTATTGTATTGTGGAGCTTTTCTCCCTGGGCCTCTGCTGAAAATGGACCTGTGTCCAGTCGGACATTCCTGGTAAACAAATGTAAAATAAATAAACAAATAAATTAACCCAGAAATCATATATAAATATGAAGCTAAAGAAGGCCTCATGGCATTAGTAATAGTTAAATATAATAACAGAATGTGGACCCTAGCCAATCTACACTGGTTCCCAGGCATTGGATCAGGAACTGTTAAAAAACACTTGAATTTAATTTCCAATAATTATAAAGGCAACGTAATATTAGGAGGAGTTTTTAACTGTATATTTGATATTCCTGAAACTATAAATAAAAGACCACTGCATACATCTGCTGTATCAAAAGCTTTAAACAAATGGGTAGAATCATTTCATCTTGTAGATACTTTCAAATTTAAAGAAGATAAATCTTTGTTGTTTTCCCGTCAAGATCACAGATTTGGTACCCAAACTAGAATAGATAAAATATTTGCTGCCCATGATTTACACTCTAAAGTCATTAATTTCTGAATCACTCCCTGCCTGTTTTCAGACCACAATTCATTGATACTAAAACTTCAAAATGGGTACAAACCATTAATCTTTAACTCCAGAATTCCAGCATATATAACTAAAATTAGAGTTCAAACCCTGGTTATTATTTGAATTACAGTTCTTCTTAGATATTAATTACACCACAAAGATAAATAAAATAATGATATGGGACTCATTAAAAGCTTACTTATATAGTAAAACCCTAACTTGGTATAAAAAGATCAGAGAATGGGATTCTGAATTATTAGATCTACAATCCAAACTTTTGTCAGTAAAAGCTGAAAAAAAACAGTATTAAACAATAAATATAATGAAATTCTAACACATAAAACTAGTTTAGCTTTAGAAAAACTAAAAATGAATACCTTGTCCACTTCTCATAAATTTATCCACAAGAATCAAAATACAATTAAAAACTAATAACATTAAAAGCATCTTCCATGAAAACAAAGAGAAAATGTCTCGGATATAGGTGACATTCTTGATGGCTATAGAAATCACTATATGGAACATTTCCAAAAAGAAAATATACATATCGATCAATTAAATCTAGATGAAAAATGTTCTAATATAAAAAAATACCAGAAAAATTAAAACTATATCTGCAAGCACCAATATCGTACAAAGAAATTACAGATACAATAAAAGGTAAAAATAATAAAGCTCCAGGTATAGATGGCATAATTATGGAAATATATAAACTTTTTCCTTCAAAGATGCTATCCCTCTTCCATAAAACTTTATTAGAAATTCAGTCACATGCTTTAATACCACCCTCCAGAGATATTCCTTAATCACGCCATAGGTTCATAGATTTATAGGTAGCTACTAGGCTATCAACCCTAGGGCCTATACAAGCCCAGCCAAAAAGGTACCCTGGCTTTTGCAACCCAAGAAAATTATTTTCCTGTGCCACTATCGAGCAGAGCCACAGAAGTGATCCCTGGGGTGAATTTCCTATTTCCCATCCAATCATCAAGATTCTTCTTGAAGAGTGCTAATGAGGAGCTTTGTTTGATATAGATAGGTAGTTTATACCAGAGTATGGGAAGTCTCTGGGACAGGAATCTATCCCTCCGGCATGTTCTGTTTATTGTAGTGACAAGGTTTAGGTCCCTAGAGCGTGTAGCTCAGAGAGACTGGGATTTCTTTAAGTGGAGCATGTCCAACAGCTCTGCGTTTGACATAGCTTTATATATTAGGCATCAGAGTAGGCAATATGCAATGGAGTAAAGCTGGAGTTTTTTGAGACGGTCTGCATAGGGCATCTGTTTGAGACTGGTAATCCTCTTTGTGAGGTATTTCTGCAGCCTTTCCAGTTGTTGTAGATGTCTTGTGAGGTACATACCAAAAGGGGTGTTGTACTCTATAATGGGTCTAATGAGTGATGAGTAGAGGGAATCAATGACCTCTTTTTTTCTGGATGAGAAACCTTTTGTGGTGAGGTGGGCCATATAGAAGGATTTCCTGACTACTGTGGCAATGTGATTATCAAAGGAGAGACTACTGTCCACCTGTGTCCCAGTGTCTTTTATCACACTTTTTGGAGTTAAGTATACTACCGCCTATGTTGTTGTTCATGGGTACAGAGTTTTTACCAAACGGGATGACAATGCACTTTTTGGCATTGAGCTTGAGGCCATGGCTTTGACACCAGACACCTGTCTCAGTGAGGCCCTTTTGTAGGATGTTCACATCGTTAGGAGTTTCGATTATAGCTCCTAGTTTGCAGTCATCTTCAAACTTCATTAGCCAAAGACCTTCTGTGTTAGCCTGTACTTCAGAGAAGGAGATACCAAACAGGAGAGGACCCAGGACTGAACCCTGTGGTACTCCACTTGTCACTGATCTGAAGTCAGATTTGGAGTCTGCTACTTTCACAGTGTGAGTTCTGTCAGTGAGCCAGTTGGCAAACCATCTTGTGACATAGGGATTTATACCTAGTTTAGTGAGTTTATGTAGAATTCCAGAGTAGGGGATGGTGTTGAAAGTCTTGGCAAGATCTAGATAGGCTGTGTGAACCACCTTACCCTTGTCTTCGGCTTTGGTGACTGCTTCAAAGAAGTCTATCAGGTTTAGGAGATATGATCTGCCTTTTACAAACCCAAACTGGGTGGGGACCAGAGTTTGGAGATTACCAATGTCTTTGTTTATAAGTTCCATGATATGTTCCATGGCCTTGCAGACCAGGATCATCAGGCTAATAGAGCGGTAGTTCCCAGGGTCCATGGTGACTCCCCCCTTGTGAAGTGGGATAACCATCACTATGTGCCATTCAGCAGGCACAAAGCCTGAGGTGAGGCTATGATCGAACATGGTACTTAGGTGGGGTGCCACTTCATTCTGTAGTTCATGTAGAATGCAGCCTGGGATGTTGACTGGTCCCATGGATGCTGTGTTCTTCATAGGTTCATAGGTTAGTTCATAGGTTAGTACTATGCTAACTGCCCTTGTGAGCCATTTTAAGCCTAGCCAATTATCCCTTGTGAGATTCAAACCCTGCACCTTGTGTTTGTAAGGCAAACACCTTAACCATTAGGCCACCATCCCAACCCTAACCTATGAACCTAGGAACCTATGAACCTGTACAACAGAAGAAAGAAACTGTTGCAAAAGAGAGTAAAATCCCATGAGTGGAGGATCTCCCTGGTCAGCCTCAGTAAGAAGCTGCGATCCCTGATAAAATCCTCCAAAGCTAGTTACAAAAACAAAATTGCCACTGATTCTAAAGACAACCACAAGGCATTCTGTAGCTATGTCAAGAATCTCAATGGCACCACTCAGATCTGCTCTGAGTTACAGCACAATGGCACTAAATATACAGACCCAACTGATATTGCCAACATCCTGGAAGATAGGTGCAGTGCTAACTTTACCCCCCTCTCACCCCCTAAAGGCTTTGGAGCTTTGGCTTTGGAGAGTGTGGTTTTTACCTGTGCAGCCATGATTACATTTGCATTGTTCCAGTATAGAGATGGGCCCTTTAAGGCACAGAGAAATAGGGGGAAGTGGGGAAAAACACCTTCAGCAGAGACCTGAAAAACTATACAGTAAAGTAAAAATAACAGTGCACAACTATGAAGTCAGCCAGTAATGATATAAAATTAGTCACGGAACAATTAACAGTACACAACTCTGAAGTGCCAGAAAACTATACTTAGCTCCGTGTATCTCCAGATAGTTTGAAGAGCACTCTGTCAGGACACAAGAAGGCTCCAGCAATGATATGCAGGCTGTTACTAAGAGGGTCTAATGTTATGCAAGTAATCCTTGAAATAGTCAGATAACACACAGGATGTAAAACCAGTTATACCAATTTAAGATATAGAGAAATAGGGGGAGGTGGGGAAAACACCTTCTGCAGAGATCTGAAAAACTATACAGTGAAGCAAAAATAACAATGCACAACTCTGAAGTCAGCCAGCAATGATATAAAATTAGTCAAGCAACAATTAACAGTACACAACTCTGAAGTGCCAAAAAAATATACTTAGCTCTGTATATCTTCAGATAGTTTGAAGAGCACTCTGTCAGGACACAGGAAGGCTCCAGCAATGCTATGCATGCTGTTACAAAGAGGGTCTAATTTTATGCAAGTAATCGTTCAGATAGTCAGAAAACACACAGGATGTAAAACCAGTTATACCAACTTAAGACACAGAGAAATAGGGGGAGGTGGGGAAAAACACCTTCAGCAGAGATCTGAAAAACTATACAGTGAAGCAAAAATAACAGTGCACAACTCTGAAATCAGCCAGCAATGATATAAAATTAGTCAAGCAACAATTAAGAGTACACAACTCTGAAGTGCCAGAAAAATATATTTAGCTCTGTATATTTCCATAAAGTAGGAAGAGCACTCTGTCAGGACATAGGGAGGCTCCAGCAATGACATGCAGGCTGTAACTAAGAGGGTCTAATTTTATGCAAGTAATCCTTGAGATAGTCAGATAACATACAGAATGTAAAACCAGGTACACCAACTTAAGACACAGAGAAATAGTGGGAGGTGGGGAAAAACACCTTGAGCAGAGATCTGAAAAACTATACAGTGAAGCAAAAATAACAGTGCACAATTCTGAAGTCATCCAGCAATGATATAATATTAGTCAAGCAACAATTAACAGCACACAATTCTGAAGTGGAGAAAAATATACTTAGCTCTGTATATCTCCAGATAGTTTCAAGAGCATTCTGTCAGGACACAGGAAGGCTCCAGCAATGATATGCAGGCTGTTACTAAGAGGGTCTAATTTTATGCAAGTAATCCTTGAGATAGTCAGATAACAAACAGGATGTAAAACCAGTTATACCAACTTAAGACACAGAGAAATAGGGGGAGGTGGGGAAAAAAACCTTCAGCAGAGATCTGAAAAACTATACAGTGAAGCAAAAAAAAAAAAAAAACAGCGCACAACTCTGAAGTCAGTCAGCAATCATATAATATTAGTCAAGCAACAATTAGCAGTACACAACTCTGAAGTGCCAGAAAAATATACTTAGCTCTGTATATCTCCAGGTAGTTTGAATAACATTCTGTCAGGACACAGGAATGCTCCAGCAATGATATGCAGGCTGTTACTAAGAGGGTTAATTTTATGCAAGTAATCCTTGAGATAGTCAGATAACACAAGATGTAAAACCAGTTATACCAACTTAAGACACAGAGAAATAGGGGGAGGTGGGTAAAAACACTTTCAGCAGAGATCTGAAAAACTATACAGTGAAGCAAAAATAACAGTGCACAACTCTGAAATCAGCCAGCAATGATATAAAATTAGTCAAGCAACAATTAACAGTACACAACTCTGAAGTGCCAGAAAAATATAATTAGCTCTGTATATCTCCAGATAGTTTGAATAACATTCTGTCAGGACACAGGAAAGTTCCAGCAATACTATGCAGGCTGTTGCAAAGAGGGTCTAATTTTATGCAAGTAATCCTTGAGATATTCAGATAACACACAGGATGTAAAACCAGTTATACAAACTTAAAACACAAAGAAATAAAGGGAGGTGGGGAAAAACACCTTCAGCAGAGATCTGAAAAACTATACAGTGAAGCAAAAAAAAAAACAGCGCACAACTCTGAAGTCAGTCAGCAATGATATAATATTAGTCAAGCAACAATTAGCAGTACACAACTCTGAAGTGCCAGAAAAATATACTTAGCTCTGTATATCTCCAGGTAGTTTGAATAGCACTCTGTCAGGACACAGGAAGGCTCCAGCAATGAAATGCAAGCTGTTACTAAGAGGGTCTAATTTTATGCAAGTAATCCTTGAGATAGTCAGATAACACACAAGATGTAAAACCAGTTATACCAACTTAAGACACAGAGAAATAGAGGGAGGTGGGGAAAACATCTTCAGCAGAGATCTGAAAAACTATACAGTGAACCAAAAAATAACAGTGCACAACTCTGAAGTCAGCCAGCAATGATATAAAATTAGTCAAGCAACAATTAACAGTACACAACTCTGAAATGCCAGAAAAATGTATTTAGCTCTGTAGATCTCCAGATAGTTTGAAGAGCACTCTGTCAGGACACAGGAAGGCTCCAGCAATGATATGCAGGCTGTTACTAAGAGGGTCTAATTTTATGCAACTAATCCTTGAGATAGTCAGATAACACACAGAATGTAAAATCAGTTATACTAACTTAAGACACAGAGAAATAGGGGGGAGGAAACACCTTCTGCAGAGATGTGAAAAACTATACAGAGAAGCAAAAATAACAGTGCACAACTCTGAAGTCAGCCAGCAATGATATAATATTAGTCAAGCAACAATTAACAGTACACAAATCTGAAGTGCCAGAAAAATATACATAGTTCTGTATATCTCCAGGTAGTTTGAAGAGCACTCTGTCAGGACACTGGAAGGCTCCAGCTATGTCATGCAGGCTGTTACTAAGAGGGTCTAATTGTATGCAAATAATCCTTGAGATAGACATATAACATACAGGATGTAAAACCAGTTATACCAACTTAAGATACGGAGAAATAGGGGGAGGTGAGTAAAAATACCTTCAGCAGACATCTGAAAAAACTATACAGTGAAGCAAAAATAACAGTGCACAACTCTGAAGTCAGCCAGCAATGATATAAAATTAGACAAGCAACAATTAACAGTACACAACTCTGAAGCGCCAGAAAAATATACTTAGCTCTGTATATCTCCAGGTAGTTTGAAGAGCACTCTGTCAGGACACAGGAAACTCCAGCAATGATATGCAGGCTGTTACTAATAGGGTCTAATTTTATGCAAGTAATCCTTGAGATAGTCAGATAACACAGGATGTAAAACCAGTTATACCAACTTAAGACACAGAGAAATAGGGGGAGGTGAGGAAAACATCTTCAGCAGAGATCTGAAAAACTATACAGTGAACCAAAAATAACAGTGCACAACTCTGAAGTCAGCCAGCAATGATATAAAATTAGTCAAGCAACAATTAACAGTACACAACTCTGAAGTGCCAGAAAAATATACTTAGCTCTGTAGATCTCCAGATAGTTTGAATAGCACTCTGTCAGGACACAGGAAGGCTCCAGCAATGATATGCAGGCTGTTACTAAGAGGGTCTAATTTTATGCAAGGAATCCTTGAAATAGTCAGATAACACAGAGGATGTAAAACCAGTTATACCAACTTAAGACATAGAGAAATAGGGGGAGGTGGGGAAAACACCTTCAGCAGAGATCTGAAAAACTATACAGTGAAGCAAAAATAACAGTGCACAACTCTGAAGTCAGCCAGCAATGATATAAAATTAGTCAAGCAACAATTAACAGTACACAACTCTGAAGTGCCAGAAAAATATACTTAGCTCTGTATATCTCCAGATAGTTTGAAGAGCACTCTGTCAGGACACAGGAAGGTTCCAGCAATGCTATGCAGTCTGTTACAAAGAGGGTCTAATTTTATGCAAGTAATCCTTGAGATAGTCAAATAACACACAGGATGTAAAACCAGTTATACAAACTTAAAACACAAAGAAATAAAGGGAGGTGGGGAAAAACACCTTCAGCAGAGATCTGAAAAACTATTCAGTGAAGCAAAAAAAAAAAACAGCACACAACTCTGAAGTCAGTCAGCAATGATATAATATTAGTCAAGCAACAATTAACAGTACACAACTCTGAAGTGCCAGAAAAATATACTTAGCTCTGTATATCTCCAGGTAGTTTGAAGAGCACTCTGTCAGGACACTGGAAGGCTGCAGCAATGATATGCAGGCTGTTACTAAGAGGGTCTAATTTTATGCAAGTAATCCTTGAGATAGTCAGATAACACACAAGATGTAAAACCAGTTATACCAACTTAAGACACAGAGAAATAGGGGGAGGTGGGGAAAAACACCTTCAGCAGAGATCTGAAAAACTATACAGTGAAGCAAAAATAACAGTGCACAACTCTGAAGTCAGCCAGCAATGATATAAAATTAGTCAAGCAACAATTAACAGTACACAACTCTGAAGTGCCAGAAAAATATACTTAGCTCTGTATATCTCCAGGTAGTTTGAATAGCACTCTGTCAGGACACAGGAAGGCTCCAGCAATGATATGCAGGCTGTTACTAAGAGGGTCTAATTTTATGCAAGTAATCCTTGAGATAGTCAGATAACACACAAGATGTAAAACCAGTTATACCAACTTAAGACACAGAGAAATAGGGGGAGGTGGGGAAAAACACCTTCAGCAGAGATCTGAAAAACTATACAGTGAAGCAAAAATAACAGTGCACAACTCTGAAGTCAGCCAGCAATGATATAATATTAGTCAAGCAACAATTAACAGCACACAACTCTGAAGTGGAGAAAAATATACTTAGCTCTGTATATCTCCAGGTAGTTTGAAGAGCACTCTGTCAGGACACTGGAAGGCTGCAGCAATGATATGCAGGCTGTTACTAAGAGGGTCTAATTTTATGCAAGTAATCCTTGAGATAGTCAGATAACACGCAATATGTAAAACCAGTTATACCAACTTAAGACACAGACAAATGGGGGAGGTGAGGAAAAAACCTTCAGCAGAGATATGAAAAACTATACAGTGAAGCAAAAATAACAGTGCACAACTCTGAAATCAGCCAGCAATGATATAAAATTAGTCAAGCAACAATTACCAGTACACAACTCTGAAGTGCCAGAAAAATATATTTAGCTCTGTATATCTCCGGATAGTTTGAAGAGCACTCTGTCAGGACACTGGAAGGCTCCAGCAATGATATGCAGGCTGTACCTAAGAAGGTCTAATTTTATGCAAGTAATCCTTGAGATAGTCTGATAACACAGGATGTAAAACCAGTTATACCAACTTAAGACACAGAGAAATAGGAGGAGGTGGGGAAAACACTTTCAGCAGAGATCTGAAAAACTATACAGTGAAGAAAAATAACAGTGCACAACTCTGAAGTCAGCCAGCAATGATATCAATTTAGTCAAGCAACAATTAACAGTACACAACTCTGAAGTGCTAGAAAAATATACTTAGCTCTGTATATTTCCAGAAATTTTGAAGAGCACTCTGTCAGGACACAGGAAGGCTCCAGCAATGATATGCAAGCTGTTACTAAGAGGGTCTAATTTTATGCAAGTAATCCTTGAGATAGTCAGATAACATACAGAATGTAAAACCAGGTACACCAACTTAAGACACAGAGAAATAGCGGGAGGTGGGGAAAAACACCTTCAGCAGAGATATGAAAAACTATACAGTGAAGCAAAAATAACAGTGCACAATTCTGAAGTCAGCCAGCAATGATATAATATTAGTCAAGCAACAATTAACAGCACACAACTCTGAAGTGGAGAAAAATATACTTAGCTCTGTATATCTCCAGATAGTTTGAAGAGCACTCTGTCAGGACACAGGAAGGCTCCAGCAATGATATGCAGGCTGTTACTAAGAGGGTCTAATTTTATGCAAGTAATCCTTGAGATAGATAACAAACAGGATGTAAAACCAGTTATACCAACTTAAGACACAGAGAAATAGGGGGCTGGTGAAAAAAACCTTCAGGAGAGATCTCAAAAACTATACAGTGAAACAAAAATAACAGTGCACAACTCTGAAGTCAGCCAGCAATGATATAAAACTAGTCAAGCAACAATTAACAGTACACAACTCTGAAGTGCCAGAAAAATATACTTAGCTCTGTATATCTCCAGATAGTTTAATAGCACTCTGTCAGGACACAGGAAGGCTCCAGCAATGATATGCAGGCTGTTACTAAGAGGGTCTAATTTTATGCAAGTAATCCTTGAGATAGTCAGATAACACACAGGATGTAAAACCAGTTATACCAACTTAAGAGATAGAGAAATAAAGGGAGGTGAGGAAAACACCTTCAGCAGATATCTGAAAAACTATACAGTGAAGCAAAATAACAGTGCACAACTCTGAAGTCAGTCAGCAATGATATAAAATTAGTCAAGCAACAATTAACAGTACACAACTCTGAAGTGCCAGAAAAATATACTTAGCTCTGTATATCTCCAGATAGTTTGAAGAGCACTCTGTCAGGACACAGGAAGGCTCCAGCAATGATATGCAGGCTGTTACTAACAGGGTCTAATTTTATGCAAGTAATCCTTGAGATAGTCAGATAACACACAGGATGTAAAACCAGTTATACCAACTTAAGACACAGAGAAATAAAGGGAGGTGGGGAAAAACACCTTCAGCAGAGATCTGAAAAACTATACAGTGAAGCAAAAATAACAGTGCACAACTCTGAAGTCAGCCAGCAATGATATAATATTAGTCAAGCAACAATTAACAGTACACAACTCTGAAGTGCCAGAAAAATATACTTAGCTCTGTATATCTCCAGATAGTTTGAAGAGCACTCTGTCAGGACACAGGAAGGCTCCAGCAATGATATGCAGGCTGTTACTAAGAGGGTCTAATTTTATGCAAGTAATCCTTGAGATAGTCAGATAACACACAGGATGTAAAACCAGTTATACCAACTTAAGACACAGAGAAATAGGGGGAGGTGGGAAAAACACCTTCAGCAGAGATCTGAAAAACTATACAGTGAAGCAAAAATAACAGTGCACAACTCTGAAGTCAGTCAGCAATGATATAATATTAGTCAAGCAACAATTAACAGTACACAACTCTGAAGTGCCAGAAAAATATACTTAGCTCTGTATATTTCCAGATAGTTTGAAGAGCACTCTGTCAGGACACAGGAAGGCTGCAGCAATGATATGCAGGCTGTTACTAAGAGGGTCTAATTTTCTGCAAGTAATTCTTGAGATAGTCAGATAACACACAAGATGTAAAACCAGTTATACCAACTTAAGATACAGAGAAATGGGGGAGGTGGGGGAAAAACACCTTCAGCAGAGATATGAAAAACTATACAGTGAAGCAAAAATAACAGTGCCCAACTCAGAAATCAGCCAGCAATTATATAAAATTAGTCAAGCAACAATTACCTGTACACAACTCTGAAGTGCTAGAAAAATATATTTAGCTCTGTATATCTCTGGATAGTTTGAAGAGCAGTCTGTCAGGACACTGGAAGGCTCCAGCAATGATATGCAGGCTGTAGCTAAGAAGGTCTAATTTTATGCTAGTAATCCTTGAGATAGTCTGATAACACACAGGATGTAAAACCAGTCATACCAACTTAAGACACAGAGAAATAGGAGGAGGTGGGGAAAACACTTTCAGCAGAGATCTGAAAAACTATACAGTGAAGAAAAATAACAGTGCACAACTCTGAAGTCAGCCAGCAATGATATCAATTTAGTCAAGCAACAATTAACAGTACACAACTCTGAAGTGCTAGAAAAATATACTTAGCTCTGTACATTTCCAGAAATTTTGAAGAGCACTCTGTCAGGACACAGGAAGGCTCCAGCAATGATATGCAAGCTGTTACTAAGAGAGTCTAATTTTATGCAAGTAATCCTTGAGATAGCCAGATAACATACATAATGTAAAACCAGGTACACCAACTTAAGACACAGAGAAATAGTGGGAGGTGGGGAAAAACACCTTCAGCAGAAATATGAAAAACTATACAGTGAAGCAAAAATAACAGTGCACAATTCTGAAGTCAGCCAGCAATGATATAATATTAGTCAAGCAACAATTAACAGCACACAACTCTGAAGTGGAGAAAAATATACTTAGCTCTGTATATCTCCAGATAGTTTGAAGAGCACTCTGTCAGGACACAGGAAGGCTCCAGCAATGATATGCAGGCTGTTACTAAGAGGGTCTAATTTTATGCAAGTAATCCTTGAGATAGTCAGATAACACAGGATGTAAAACCAGTTATACCAACTTAAGACACAGAGAAATAGGGGGCTGGTGAAAAAAACCTTCAGGAGAGATCTCAAAAACTATACAGTGAAACAAAAATAACAGTGCACAACTCTGAAGTCAGCCAGCAATGATATAAAACTAGTCAAGCAACAATTAACAGTACACAACTCTGAAGTGCCAGAAAAATATACTTAGCTCTGTATATCTCCAGGTAGTTTGAAGAGCACTCTGTCAGGACACAGGAGGCTCCAGCAATGATATGCAGGCTGTTACTAAGAGGGTCTAATTTTATGCAAGTAATTCTTGAGATAGTCAGATAACACACAGGATGTAAAACCAGTTATACCAACTTAAGACACAGAGAAATAGGGGGAGGTGGGGAAAAACACCTTCAGCAGAGATCTGAAAAACTATACAGTGAAGCAAAAATAACAGTGCACAACTCTGAAGTCAGCCAGCAATGATATAAAATTAGTCAAGCAACAATTAACAGTACACAACTCTGAAGTGCCAGAAAAATATATTTAGCTCTGTATATCTCCAGATAGTTTGAAGAGCACTCTGTCAGGACACTGGAAGGCTCCAGCAATGATATGCAGGCTGTACCTAAGAAGGTCTAATTTTATGCAAGTAATCCTTGAGATAGTCTGATAACACAGGATGTAAAACCAGTTATACCAACTTAAAAACATAGAAATAGGGGGAGGTGGGGAAAAACACTTTCAGCAGAGATCTGAAAAACTATACAGTGAAGACAAATAACAGTGCACAACTCTGAAGTCAGCCAGCAATGATATCAATTTAGTCAAGCAACAATTAACAGCACACAACTCTGAAGTGCTAGAAAAATATACTTAGCTCTGTATATTTCCAGAAATTTTGAAGAGCACTCTGTCAGGACACAGGAAGGCTCCAGCAATGATATGCAAGCTGTTACTAAGAGAGTCTAATTTTATGCAAGTAATCCTTGAGATAGTCAGATAACATACAGAATGTAAAACCAGTTATACCAACTTAAGACACAGAGAAATAGGGGGAGGTGAGAAAAACACCTTCAGCAGAGATCTGAAAAAGTATACAGTGAAGCAAAAATAACAGTGCACAACTCTGAAGTCAGCCAGCAATGATATAATATTAGTCAAGCAAAAATTAACAGTACACAACTCTGAAGTGCCAGAAAAATATACTTAGCTCTGTATATCTCCAGATAGTTTGAAGAGCACTCTGTCAGGACACAGGAAGGCTCCAGCAATGATATGCAGGCTGTTACTAAGAGGGTCTAATTTTATGCAAGTAATCCTTGAGATAGTCAGATAACACAGGATGTAAAACCAGTTATACCAACTTAAGACACAGAGAAATAGGGGGAGGTGGGAAAAAACCTTCAGCAGAGATCTCAAAAACTATACAGTGAAACAAAAATAACAGTGCACAACTCTGAAGTCAGCCAGCAATGATATAAAACTAGTCAAGCAACAATTAACAGTACACAACTCTGAAGTGCCAGAAAAATATACTTAGCTCTGTATATCTCCAGATAGTTTGAAGAGCACTCTGTCAGGACACAGGAAGGTTCCAGCAATGCTATGCAGGCTGTTACTAAGAGGGTCTAATTTTATGCAAGTAATCCTTGAGATAGTCAGATAACACAAAAGATGTAAAACCAGGTATACCAACTTAAGACACAAAGAAATAGGGGAGAGGTGGGGAAAAACTCATTCAGCAGAGATTTGAAAAACTTTACAGTGAAGCAAAAATAACAGCGAACAACTCTGAAGTCAGCCAGCAATGATATAAAATTAGATAGGGAACAATTAACAGTACACAACTCTGAAGCACCAGAAAAATATACTTAGCTCTGTATATCTCCAGGTAGTTTGAAGAGCACTCTGTCAGGACACTGGAAGGCTGCATCAATTATATGGAGGCTGTTACTAAGAGGGTCTAATTTTATGCAAGTAATCCATGAGATAGTCAGATAACACACAGGATGTAAAACCAGTTATACCAACTTAAGACACAAAGAAATAGGGGGAGGTGGGGAAAACACATTCATCAGAGATTTGAAAAACTATACAGTGAAGCAAAAATAACAGTGAACAACTCTGAAGTCAGCCAGCAATTATATCAGATTAGTCAAGGAACAATTAACAGTACACAACTCTGCAGTGCCAGAAAAATATACTTAGTGCTGTATATCTCCAGATAGTTTGAAGAGCACTCTGTCAGGACGCATGAAGGTTCCAGCAATGATATGCAGGCTGTTACTAAGAGGGTCTAATTTTATGCAAGTAATCCTTGAAATATTCAGATAACACACAGGATGTAAAACCAGTTATACTAACTTAAGACACAGAGAAATAAGGGGAGGTGTGGAAAAACACATTCAGCAGAGATTTGAAAAACTATACAGTGAAGCAAAAATAGCACTGCACAACTCTGAAGTGAGGCAGCAGTGATATAACATTATCAAGCAACAATTAACAGTACACAACTCTGAAGTGCCAGAAAAATATACTTAAGTCTGTATATCTCCAGATAGTTTGAAGTGCACTTTGTCAGGACACAGGAATACTCATGCAATGATATGTAGGCTATTACTAAGAAGGTCTAATTTTATGCAAGTAATCCTTGAGATAGTCAGATAACACACATAATGTAAAACCAGTTATACCAACTTAAGAGACAGAGAAATAGAGGGCGGTGGGGAAAAACACCTTCAGCAGAGGTGTGAAAAACTATACAGTAAAGCAAAAGCAACAGTGCACAACTCTGAAGTCAGCCAGCAATGATATAAAATTAGTCAAGCAACAATTGACAGTACACTACTCTGAAGTGCCAGAAAAATATACTTAGCTCTGTAGATCTCCAGATAATTTGAAGAGCACTCTGTCAGGACACAGGAAGGCTCCAGAAATGATATGCAGACTGTTGCTAAGAGGGTCTAATTTTATGCAAGTAATCCTTGAAAAAGTCAGATAACACAGGATGTAACACCAGTTATACCAACTTAAGACACTGAGAAATAGAGGGAGGTGGGGAAAACCACCTTCAGCAGAGGTCTGAAAAACTATACAGTGAAGCAAAAATAACAATGCACAACTCTGAAGTTAGCCAGCAATGATATAATATTAGTCAAGCAACAATTAACAGTACACAACTCTGACATGCCAAAAAAATATACTTAGCTCTGTATATCTCCAGATAGTTTGAAGAGCACTCTGTCAGGACATAGGAAGGTTCCAGCAATGATCTGCAGGCTGTTACTATGAGGGTCTAATTTTATGCAAGAAATCCTCAAGATAGTCAGATAACACACAGGATGTAAAACCAGTTATTCCAACTTAAGACACAGAAAAATAGGTGGAGGTGGGGAAAAAACACCTTCAGCAGAGATCTGTAAAACTATACAGTGAAGCAAAAATAACAGTGCACAACTCTGAAGTCAGCCAGCAATCATATAAAATTAGTCAAGCAACAATTAACAGTACACAACTCTGAAGTGCTAGAAAAATATACTTAGCTCTGTATATCTCCAGATAGTTTGAAGAGCACTCTGTCAGGACACCGGACGGCTCCAGCAATGATATGCGGGCTGTTACTAAGAGGTTCTAATTTTATGCAAGTAATCCTTGAGATAGTCAGATAACACACAGGATGTAAAACCAGTGATACCAACTTAAGACACAGAGAAATACGGGGAGGTGGGGAAAAACACCTTCAGCAGAGATCTGAGAAACTATACAGAGAAGCAAAAATAACAGTGCACAACTCTGAAGTCAGGCAGCAATGATATAAAATTAGTCAAGCAACAATTAACAGTACACAACTCTGAAATGCCAGAAAAATATACTTAGCTCTGTATATCTCCAGATAGTTTGAAGAGTACTTTGTCGGGACACAGGAAGGCTCCAGCAATGATACCAATCCTAAAGGAATACAAATCCCTAAACCTCTGTACCTCATATATACCTATATCGTTATTAAATAATGAATTTAAGAGATTTATGACAATATTAACTAACTGAACAAAATTACCACTATCCAAAACAATAAATAACGATCAAACTGGATTTATATATCATAGACACGC
This sequence comes from Protopterus annectens, assembly GCF_019279795.1. NCBI lineage: Eukaryota > Metazoa > Chordata > Ceratodontiformes > Protopteridae > Protopterus > Protopterus annectens. Next base: position 887,954,036 of record NC_056744.1, on the reverse strand, counting down.
ACGACAATATTAAAGGGATAATTTCTCTTATAGATTATGTTAATAAAGAAACAGTCATAATTGGCTTAGATATAGAGAAAGCCTTTGATTCCCTAAATTGGGACAATTTATTCAAAATTCTGGTGTTATTTGAATTTCCTCATTCCTTTGTTCATCACCTCCTAATCTATACATATAACAAAGGGTACTAAACAAGGATGTCCCATGTCACCGATTCTATTTGCTTTAGCTATTGAAATATTGGTAGATTCAATACATAACAATACAAAAATCAAAGGAGTAGATGTTTATGAACAATACAGTTCTAAAGTAATGCTCTTTGGTGATGACATATTATTAACGTTATCTAATGCAAAAGAGACATTAGAAGAATTAGATATTTTAATTGGCATATTTTACAGGACTTCAGGACTCCATTTCAATAAATCAAAATCAAAATATTTATTTTTAAATAAAAAAAAAAGAATTGCAGATGAAGGGGAATCACATTATAGGGAAACAAAAATCTACCTTAAAATATGTTGGAATTTAGTTATGCAAGGATAATAATGAATTAGTCTAAAAGAACTACAATAATATCATCAATACAATTAAACTCTCTTTGGAAAAGTGAAACAAAATAATATTAACATTTGAAGATAGACTAGAGTTAATAAAAACGGTTTTACTACCCAAGATTCTATATATAGCTTTGGCAATACAACTGTTGCCAGAAGGGAATATACTCAAAGAAATAAAGTCATGCCTAATAAAATTTTTATGGTTTCCCAAAAGAAACACAATAGCTTTAATACATCATATCAGACCATGGAAACAGGAAGGATTAAACTTTTCTGATATATAAACATATATAAAAGCATCAATATCTAAAACAATCTCAGATTGGATAAGTCCAAATTATTCTGCAAACTGGAAAAAAATACTAACTATAATATCAATAAATGAATTTGATTTACAAAAAAAAAAAATTCAAATAACAGATTAAAAACAATTTGCCATGACACATATTATGTATTAGTATGCAATATAACATAACCAAGCCCACTAAAAGTTGTATGATTAATTATTGCATTGACTCATTTAGGAAAAGTATTAATGCAAATATAAATTTAAAAATCTGGTTTGATCTTTTAACATCATTCATAGTTAGAAAGAACTATCCACATAAAATATACAGAGAAATAATTAATTCCTGGGAACAGAAAGGATTTGTTTGTTGGTTTCAATGTATCAAAGAACTATTAGTTCTGGATATGCAAACAATAGAATACAAAATTCCACAATAAGATTGGCTAACTATGCAAACCATTCTGACATATTGGCAAGATTTTTGCAGAATAATTAGTAATTCTTCATTTAAAGAAATACCTAAACTTACGAAATACCTATATGAAATCATATATAATGATTATGACATGGGAAATAGTATTCCAAAATTTTACAAGATATTGATAAAACATAAAACAACACCCAAATCCTCATATTGGAATTATATAACAAAAGGACACTCATTACAGCTAACTGAAGAAATTAAATAAAATATTTTATTATCAATAAAACATACATGCTTTACACAATACTGGAAAGTTTTTAATTGGAAATGCTTGCACAGAGCATTCTTAACTCCAGATAGAATTATTAAAATTAATTCTTCCACAAAGGGAATATGTTGGAGGTGTGAGGAAATACACAATGCAGATTGGAATCACATTTTTTCAATTGTGTTAAAATTAAGCCATTTTGGAATGGTATTAAATTTTTTTTTACAAGCTTTATTTAATGAATCATTTAACTTATCTAAAGCTGTAGTATTATTAAATGTGTACAAAGGTCCCCATTTGAATGAATGAAATATATATCTAGTATGGACAATACTTGCAATCTCAAGGAAGTGTATAACAAGAAGATGGAATACAAACACAATACCAACTTTGGAAGACTTCTACAGCCTACTGAAGACCACAGCATTGTTGGAAATTAAAATTAAAAAAAAAATAAGGATTCATCCTAAACCATTTATTAACAATCCATGGAAAAAAGTCTTAACATTGAATGACACTTTACAATAACTGAACAGATACACTCAGATAACTGGATTGTTATACCTATAAAGTAATTGTATATATTGAGCTCTGTTATAGTGTCAGGCTGATGTAAATAGTGTACATGGTTATTAAGATGTTAAATACAAATACTATGGAATTTGTTCAACTGTATTTGAAAAATAAAAAAAAATTGAGGAAACATTTTACTGGGGACACATAGCTGAAGTGAAATTCAGCTGTATGGACATGTGACTGTCACAAATTCACTGCAGGTAGCCTATTGTTTTGTTATGTATTGTGGGATTTCTTCAGTTGTTACATTTTGTGCTTGTGTTTTTAGTTACAATATTTTTAAGTTTTTATGTGAGACTCATAGTTTCAATACAGATCCACCACAAACTGCTTTCACAAAGTGCTAAAAATAACAAAATGCAGAATATAGGAAGCTGATGTGTCACAAAACAATCCATTGTGTGTGTGTGTGTGTGTGTGTGTGTGTGTGTGTGTGTGTGTGTGTGTGTGTGTGTGTGTGTGTGTGTGTGTGAGAGAGTGTGTGTGTGTGTGTGTGTGTGTATTGTTAATGTTTTTTGTGGACAATTTCCTATGTTTCTTGATGGATTCAGAGAAGGATATGCTGTTAAATTCATTTACTTAGATAATAGGAGATTATACAAATATTCTATTGTTATACCAAAATGCCATTAAAGAACAATGATGGCAGTCTGTGGTGATCTTTTCTTGGAAATACTGTCAGAAAATCAACTGATTATTCATAATTGTTTTCACCTGATACTTGAAACTACATTTTGCTCATTTGGAAGTAAGATAATTAACCAGTGTGCTAAAAAAGATGGATAATACACTGTTGGATGTTTCTGCTACTGCTTCTCTGTTTTAATTGCTGTTATTGAGAGTTTTTGACTAGTATCTGCAGTAACTGCATTTTGTCTCATTGGTTCTTCTATTATGAAAAACAGAAATAATACTATCCAGATAATTATAACAATGCCATGGACTATGAAGGTATATTACTTTCTAATTCATAAAATGTGATGTTGATGGTGATGGGGTTATTCAGACAACTGATCTTACGTGAAAAATTCAGTGATCTTAAAATTGTTAAAGACAGAAAAAAACATATTAGTCTAGGGAAAGAAACAATAAAAGAGAAAATGGTAAAGGAAGGACCAGCCACTTAATAATTATTGGACTTTTCTGGTGTGTTTGTGTGTGTGTGTGTGTGTGTGTGTGTGTGTGTGTGTGTGTGTGTGTGTGTGTGTGTGTGGTTGTTGAGGGCAGAAATGTAGAAACAGAATTGCAAAAGCTCCACATCATCCTGTCTATAGAAAATGATGGTAAGACATACATGAGGTCACTTTTCAGGCAGAGCATGAATAAATGAAATAAGCAGGATTGCTGTAAATAAGGACAGTCTAAGCACATAAGTGCACAAGATGATATTGGCTAAATACTGTTTTCACCCTCCTTTACCATCTTACTCATGTATGCTGACCCTAACCCTACCACTCAACCCATACAAAGCCCTAAACATTACTTTATGAATAACTCTTTCTCTAGCAGTACTGTGACAAAAAGAGGTACTGCCAGCGCAGCTAGCTGGAATGTTCTAAATTATTATATGTCATTTGTGAATATCAAACTAATTTATACAAGATGCTTGTATTACAAATGTATTAGAACTGTATGGCATGTGTGTATCAAACTGCTTTGTACAGACATTTCTGTTTAAAAGGTATTTGTGAAGTGCTTGTGCTTAAAATGTATCCACAGTGTGCCCTACTGGAAGAGAACATAAATGTACATGCACTATTGTAACTGTTTAAATGTATATGTTTTTTTCAGAGGAAACTGGAGGGTTAACCTCAGTTCAGCAAACTTTAAGAAACTATCTGTAAAGATGTTTCAATGCAGCCAGAGACACAACGTCTGTACTAGGAAGATTTCTGTATTGTCTTTGGGGTATGCTAATTGCTACTTTGGAAGCATGAAGGAATGCAATTGTTTTATGACTTCCAGCACCTGCCAAATATCTGAGCAAAAGCCTTGTCTGGGTATTTTTACAGGTAGATGCTAAATGATGCCAGCTACTAGCAATGGGGGTTTGCCTGGGAACTAGAAGTCAGATGACCAGAAATTATATCATTCTGCAAGCTGTCCCAGCAGTAATATTTTAGATATTATTTTGAGAACTCTCTTAGTGAGACAGAGCATCCTGCATTCTGTCTTGGACCTGACAACAACTAGTGGAAACATTCACCACATCTGCCTTGCTCTAGGTAAGTTATTAGGGTATAGTAACTCTCTTAGATACAGTCAGGAATATAGTAAAGCCTAGTTTAGATTTTGTTTTTCTTTATTTGTGTGAGCCTGTATTGCAATGTTATGTTAAATATTTCCTGTGGTTTTTAACTCTGATGTCACTGTGAATATATATTTAGCATTGTCTAGCTCTTTTATTATTTATTATTAAATATATTTAAATGTTTCATTGTGTCTGATCTGTGTAGAGATATTTACGTTTTGAGAGTACTTGCATATTAATTTGGTGGCAATGTGTGGGCCACTCCTAATAGCCTTACTCTTGGTCAAACTACCATTTGTATTAATATTAATATTAATATTACACAGTAAGATTGGACACCCTTTGTTAAGGGCCCTAAAGTAACTGATAAGGAGTGACTGGTGGCAGTGGTAACTACCTTATAGTCTGGGCAGAAGGAGGCATAGCTAGAAAACCTGTGTCAGACTTTCCCAGGGTGTGTGTGTGTGTGTGTGTGTGTGTGTGTGTGTGTGTGTGTGTGTGTGTGTGTGTGTGTGTGTGTGTGTGTGTGTAAACCAAACCTGGTTGGACAGAGAGGGTGTCAGAGGTCTTGGTTTGGTCACTCAGCTGAGTTCTCAACTCTATAGTTGTGCCAGTGGGGAGTCTTACTGGGGATCTGGAAAAAGAAGGAGAAACCAGCCCTGGTCTGACTGCAGTCTCTGTGTACTCTTAAGAGAAATTGCACTTAATGCAGAGAGCTGTATCTGGAAATACTGTGTGTGTCCCTGTTATCCTCCCAGTGAACGTCCCCCTACAGGTGCCAGTGGTGAGGATTGAGGCTCCTTGATTACTGGCTCAGAGGTGGGATATTTACATCGCATATTGGTTGGCAGTGGTGGGTTGTCACAGGTACCACTACACAAGACACTGGTACATACTTCATAATGCACAGCGCTACCTCTCCTCCCTTATCTACCTCTTCTTCTAACCCTAACCTGTAAGTACTCAGAAAAACATACTCCTATTCATAATACCAGAACTATCAGTATGCCTGAAAGTTTCAACATTAGTTTAAAAAAAATGTTAAAATCATATGAGCAAACCTCATACAACATGGAAAGTCGATGCCATAACCAATCAAAATAATACATGAATTTGTCAAATAAAAGCAGATTCTGCAAACTGAACTGCAGCTGTGTGTGCATATGTATGTATGTATGTATATCTATATATATATATATATATATATATATATATATATATATATATATATATATATATATATATATATATATATATATATATATATATATATATATATATATATATATATATATATATATATATAAGTTATGGTCTCAACATTTTGAAAAGTTGATCTTCTGACATAGACTCCATATAGATGTGTATGTATACATATATATGTATGTATATATGTATGTATATGGATGCATGTCCATATATCAACAAGCAAAAAAACAAATTTCCCAATCACAGAAACACAGCTTCGGTTTGACTGTAGAATGCTCTCAAAGAACGAAACTCACATAAAAACAAGTAACTTTAATATAAAACAAAAATACAGGTAAGCTCTTTCGCAAAACAAATTTTGCTTCTTCAGACCAGTATATTACACAAACTGAATAAATGTTAAATACCTTTGTCATTTTGAAGAGCATTGGGTTGGTGGTGAAGGTATTTAATGTTTATTATTTATGTGAGTTTTGTTCTCTTATATGAGAGTATTCTATGGTCAAACCCAAGTTATGTTTCTGTGATTAGGATATTTGGTTGCTTGCTTGTTGATCTTTGTTGTGGTTCCACACAGTTTACCACCAAGAGGACATTTTTTTTGGGTGCATGTCCATATATCATAAAATTAAGAAAAAGAATGGCAAGTGATTAATCCCAAATGATCGATCACCAACTGATCAGGAAAAAAAAACAAAAGTAAAACATTTTTTGCAAGAGGTAAGCCCACCTGTTTCTCCACCTCCCCTGCTAATTATATATACCAATTCTGAAATCACAGTACAGTGGGGAAGGTGCAAATTCCCAGTCCCTAGTATACTGAAATATATCACAGAAAAAAACTTGTATGAGATCAGCTGATTTTTGACAGCTTTTTTGCTGTTCAACAACTTCTATTGTCAAACACTTATATGCAATCTATCTATATCTACCTCTATACATATATATATATATCTACATCTGTCTTTCTAGCTGTCTAGCTATCTATCCATCTATATGTGTGTGCGTGTGTGCATGTGTGCGTTTACATATGCGTGTGTGTATGTGTGCACTTAATAAAGTTGACTGTCTTAAAAGTCAACATCTGTTTCATTGACACACTTTGGTTAACAAGACAGATAATTGACAATTGTGTGAGACTGCTACATTACCAAGGTTGGGAATATTTCTTTTTTCCTGGTATTGTGCAATCTCAGACTGAGAATATATAATTAGCAGTTGCTGAAGAGGAGTGCATTGGGGATTTCCCTCTGCAAAAAACACTTGTTTCTCTTGCATGCTCTGAGATCATGTCTTGGAGCAGAGGCAGTAACATGTTTATTTTTTTTTTCACTAATTTGGTGTTAATGTTAGTGATGTTGACATGTGGATGTTTAGATTATTTAAAAGGCATCTGTCTATCTATCTATCTATCTATCTATCTATCTATCTATCTATCTATCTATGTGTTTGTGTCTAAGACCATAAAATAATGAACCTCAAAACTCATGGCAAACAGTAATCATAGATCCATGTATAAAATTTAACACAATCTAAAATCAAGTAATTAAACAGAAATAGATGTTTACATGGATAATAACATGATCATACAAATGTGGACATGAGAAAAGCAAAATCACTGCTGGCACCTAAATAGAAACTACACCAGCGATTGCTCTCATTACAAATGTATAAATTCCATTCAAGTGTTACAATTGACTAAGCAATAGCTGTCATAACTCTATACATGGAAAGGACACTCAGCTCTCTGACACTGATATGTTCATTGCTCCATTACTGCCCAAAGCACAATGGGATGTTTCACAGCTTGTGCACAAAACTAACAGAATGTGTGTGTGTGTGTGTGTGTGTGTGTGTGTGTGTGTGTGTGTGTGTGTGTGTGTGTGTGTGTCTATGGTTAATCGAACAGCAAGTTCATCAAATGGCTGTTCGTTGAATATTAACTTTCCAAACTTCCTGTAATCGAATGGCCATATGATAGTAGCGATTTTCATCGAACGATGATAGTTGACCAACATATAGGAGGCGTTACCAAATACTTACTTACCGGTAACATACCTATAGAGGAACCTGCTCTTTCCCCACTGCAGTGTGATCTCAGAGTTGGTATATATAAATAGTTGTGGGGTGTGAGGGATACAGTCCTCCACAACGGTAAGTTTAGTACAACAACAGACACTCATTATCCCCCCACACTCCCCTATGTGTATAAACACATATGTGTGTGTGTTTGTGTGTGTGTGTTTGTGTGTGTTTGTGTGTGTGTGTGTGTGTGTGTGTGTGTGTGTGTGTGTTTAACTTGTAAAGCTTTATTCGCAACAGTATTTTAACAAATAAACTGTTTATTTGAAAGACTAAGTATTGCATTACCATATAAAGTTTAACCTGCATTTTTAGTTCACATTGCATCTCACTTTTGCTTTTTTTCTTTTTCTTTTTTGTTTTCCTTTATAGCACTCCTTAATATCTTGGAATTCAGTAGTTATCAGAAGGCATGTGACTTTCTGCTTTTATACTTTCGTCTACTTTCAGTCTGTTCCCTTATATAGATTTAAGGTGTGCATTTAAGGGACTCGTTGTGACAAATGAACATTTCACAGTGATGATTAGGTTTTTGTGCGAAGATTTTTCAGCATTACATGGTGACAACCTCGCAGTCAAGAAAATGGTAACTGCTTAGCTGCTAACTAAGCATTTCTTTGTTCTGTACTGTTGTAGCAAAACAAAAAGGATAACGCACCACTTAATACAGGATTTTCTAAGGTTTTGAGGCAGAGTTAAAAGTTCTATCAACTAACTAAAATGAGAATATTTAACTGGAGAAGACTGAGACAACGAATGCCTTATATCTCAACAACTTTTCCTAAATGAGAAAAGTAAACTTGTGTGGTTGATTCCAGTACTGATATCATTTTATAAACCTGAGTGTGCAAACAAGCATTTCTGTGTAAGTCAGCCTTCCCTTATGTCACTCCCAATTCATTTCCTCAACCCTTCCTCTAGGTTATTAGAACTCTCTGCACATGGGAAGAACCGTCATCTCTGAAGCTGACACATGCATCGATCCATTACTGCCCAAACCACAAAGGGAAAGCATCATATGTTTGTTCTGAACAAGATAACAGCTGTGCAGAGTCCAGTGACAATAAAGCTGAGATGAAACACTGAAATCGGGAAGTCAAGGTTTCAGAAAATAGCTTCCTTAATAGACTCTAGAATATATCTTCACTTATGTCAGCTGAGTCAGGTGACTTCAGACTGGGGGGGGGGGGATGTCACATTCCATTTGAAAGCACTACTTTAAATTCAGCTCCTATTTGTTTCACTTAACACAGTCTGCAGCACAGCCTGTGACTCACAACAAAAGCAGTTTGAAGCCAAAGAATGTTCATTTGAAAGATATCCAGGATGTAAATCCATATCAGTGTGGTAAGACAGCAGGAAAAGGGACAGAGAACTGCACGGGACAGATTTCTTGGCAGAACAATTCTCATGTTGGTGACACATATCACCATCTTTATGTTGCTTTTTTATTATTTTTGATGCAACAGCCTAATGGTTGATTTTTAAAAATCCCTGTCCTTTCTGCATACATAGACACAAATGCAAATCTTAAGTTACTAGCTTGCTCTGTTGCTTTACTGTTTTCCATTAGGCAGATATGAAACAGGTCAAAAGAATCTTAGTTTCTGCCTGGCTAAGACACATTTCTCTGTTGGGTTATAGAGGTATGAGGACAAGGCAGGCTCCCTGAATGAAACAAGAGTAACACAAACATAAGATGCTCATTTTATAAACATAACACTGTAATGTATGGTTTACCATTTCGACTGAATACTTTACAGAAGTTAAAAAGCACTTGACACAAGCCTCTAATGCCCTATTATTAATTCCATGGCATGTCCTTAGCAGCTCATAAAACTATACCTAAGGATATCTTTTTTTCATAATACTGTATGTTGTAACTCTGCCTTAATACATATACAGAAGTCAAGTCTGTGAAGCTGAAATGCAGTGAGAGTTTCTGGGAATTGATGGGAAGGTCATAATGTTTCTATTACGGGAGTAGGAAGGAAATGACAAGAGCACAGCAGTGGGTTTGTCTAAAAGGAATGGCAGCCGTTAGGGCAAGAGATAGAGTAGACTACCAGGTGAGCAAACTGTTTAAAAGATATGTAGTCCTAATTTTAAAAATCAAATATCAAATCATTTTATTGTGGTAGCTTTAGGTAAAAACAGAAGAAGACAGACAGCCCATTAATGCCAAATGAAAACAAAGATTAGGCTGCATCCTAAACTGTATGGGACAATCCTTTGCAGTTAATAATGTGATGACTGAATATATCTGATGCTGCCTCCAGATGGACCATGAAAAACTATCTTCCCATAATAATATAGTGCCAGTCTGATGAGCTATGGTATAATTCAGTTAACATTTTATATTACAAAAATAGTATTGTAAAAAGAAAGATATTACCTAATATGTTGCTTTGTTGCATCTGATCCTAATTATACAGTGGATGATGCACATAAAAACATAGCTGTAGCTAGGCATGCACTATATAAACCATAGTGAGAAATGACTTTTGGAGGATACAGCATTCTGATTAAATCAAATGCACTAAATGGCCAATCTCCAAAGACATAAATGAAACAGAAAGGATGCAAGTTTTTTTTTCAGCTTTTTAGCTTTCCCCTGACTCCTTCCTCAGCACCAAGCTATTCTCCCTGGCTTCCACACTCAGCAGTACATAAAGGCTCCAATGACTCCTTGCTGAATACCCCAGATGTGACTGTTCACTGGGTGAGCCTTTCAACACTTTGGAAAGTTGACCTCAGTGTTACTTATTGTTTAGGCCAAGACAGTGAGGAATTCCATGGGGAGTAATGACTGCCGAACCTGGGATTTGTCATGTTTGAACATGGGAGGTGATATACTTGTGTGAAAATATAAAAAAGAAATATGGACATGGGAAAGAAAGAGAGATTTTATATGGTGCAATATTTATGCAAAGGAGAAAGCCAAGTTAACTAATACAGAGAAGGTAGTCTCAAAGATATTCAAAGAGAAATACAGGCAAGATTACGAGGAAAAGTAGAAAAAGAGATTAGCAATGGAGAAGTCAAAGAAATAGAAATTGAGGTTATGGAACAACTGCAAAGAGAAGGATTCAGTGTAGTAAATCAAATATAGAAAGCACCACAACAGGATAGAACAATGGATATCCAAATTAAGGGGAAACCAGTGGAACAGGAAGCAATTGATCAGGTGGCATATCAAGATATTTTGGAGCCTTCCACAGGAAACCAGCATAAACGCTCATTTGAAGCTAGACAGCAAGAAAAGGAACAGGAAACCGTGGAAACTCTGATGCAGTCAGTGTTGAGGAATGATAGGCCAGTGAGTTCCCATATGACGGAACAACAGATGACACAGGATGAAACTGAAGAGAATATGCCACAAGAAGATGTTATAGAACTTTCTATAAAATGCCTGCAGGAAACGGAAAACAAGGGATATGCCCTCAGTATGGAAGAAAATGAGTTAAGAGAAGAGTTGCTTGATTTAACAGACAAATACAGATATATCAAGATCAATGAGAGAACTAGACTGCAGAAGGTTAATAAAATCCCAAAAGTCAGAAACTTGATAAAACAAATGAACACAGTAATTAGGACTGTCAATAGAGATCCATGCAATATAACAGAAGTAAACAGAATATATTACTGAGATGCTAAATTAATAACTGATAAAGTTCTACCACAGGAACACATGGTAGTGAGAGAAAAGAGGGGGAGAAAGCAAATACCATCACGGAAATATCAAATAGAGAAATCTATAAAGTAGCTAAGACAAGAAGTGTCATTTTGAGAAGATTATAGAAGAGGGAATAGATCAACAAAAATACTAAGCTAGATGTGATAAAAGCAATGCACAGTATTAGAACAGACCAGGATCTATTATGCACTATTGGAGATAACAAGCTAAAAATTTCAAAACAGGTGGAAAGACTTAGAAGATACGAAGATAAATATAAGGGAAAAGCACAAAATAAGCAATTTATTAATGACCCAAAAAAAAATTATAGAGAATTGGGAAATAAGGTAAAAGGAATTGAAAGACCATCAAAAAGAGGAAGTCTATACATTTTGGAGAAGTATCTGTGAAGATCCTGTGGAACATAACAAATATGCTAAATGGATAGAAGAAGTAAAAGAAAGAATAAGAAGTTTAAAGGTACAGGATATGAAATGAGATGAAGTAACAGCTAGAGAGACTGAAACAAAGTTGAGAAACACCTCTAGCTGGAAAACCTCAGGCCCAGATGCAGTACCTAACTTTTAGCTTAAAGTATTATCTTCTTTGCATGAGGATTTAGCCATGAGGAAGAACTATTTATATGCACACCCCAAACACACACCACACTGGTTAACAACAGGAAAAACAATAACCTTACTTAAGAGTGAGCCTGCAAGCTACCCTAAAAATTATTGACCAATAACTTGTCTTCCAACAATGTATAAACTATACACAGGAATTGAAGCCAACAGAGTTTATAGTCATTTAGAAGAAAACTCAATTATGGCAGTAGAACAAAAGGGCAATAAAAGAAAGTCATATGGAACAAAGGATCATTTGTTGTTAAACAAAGTTATAGTGAAGAACTGTAAGAAGGGGAAGAATCTAAGTATGTCATGGATTGACTACAAAAAAACATTTGATAGTATCCCACATTCATGGATAAAAGAGTGCTTAAAAATGTATAAGATACACCCTACACTGATTGACTACATTACAGTAACCATGAAACAGTGGTAGACCACTTTGCAATTAAGCCATGATAAAGGACAGATTATTATCCCAGGGATAAAAATTCAAAGGGGGATATTCCAGGGTGACTCTTTGTCACCGTTGCTATTCTGCCTTGCCATTAATCCATTAAGCTGTTTACTTAACAGCTTAGGCCATGGCTACAATTTGGCTCCTAGAAAACAACAAAGTCTAATTACTTCTCATCTTCTCTTTGTCAATGATTTAAAACTGTATAGCTCATCAGATGAGGAACTTTATGGAAGCACAGCTGTAGGTTGTCAAAACTTTTTCAGATGATATTGGAATGTCATTTGGTCTTGATAAATGTGCAAAAGCAACCTTTAAAAAGGAAAACTGCAGCACCAGGAAAACATCAGTTTGGGACAAGAATGTGATATAAAAGAACTTGAGCAAGAGGGAGTGTATAAATACTTGGGAATTGATGAAGGATCAGCAATAAATTATGAACAAATGTGAATAAAACTCAGTAAGAAGTAGTTTTGAAGACTTAAATTAATCCTGAAAACAGCATTGACATCTAGGAACAAGATCCAAGCTGTAAATCACTTTGCTCTTTCTGTCCTAACTTATAGTTTTGGAGTGATTGACTGGCCCCAAAAAGTGTTGGACAGACTAGATATTAAAACAAGAAGGATGCTTCATGCTTACCAAATGAGTTATAAAAATCAGTATATACCAAGATTATATATATTCCCCGTTCTGAAGGATGGATGGGGCTCCTTGAAATTGATTACATGTATAGATCTGCAATTGTGGGACTCCACACATATTTACTGATCTCACAAGATCCAAATGTAGTAAAAGTTTTGAAACACGAGGAGAATAAATCTAAGATGACGTTTCTGCTTAATTTAACAGAAGCACATTAACGTCAAGCAGGAATGGAAATCAAACCAGAAGTGGATAAAAACCAGGCAGCAAATGAAAGTGCCAAAAAACAAAAGAAAGAATATAAGGTGAAGGACCAGATGAGAAGGCAAGAAATGTGGAAAAAACATACATATAGTTGCAAGTATAGTAAACTTCTGGAAGAGGCTGATGTTGATCAAGAATGAACACAGGAATGGTTAAGGAGAGGCAAATTCAAACCAAGAAATGAAAGGTTAACATTGGCAGCCCAAGATAGTGGGCTACATGCACACTGGTTTAAGAAGTCCATTGAACATGTGGGAGAAACAGACAAATGTAGGTTTTGTAAAACCAAATTGTAAACAGTCACACACCTTGTTGCTGGTTGTGATGCATTAATGGCAGAGGGACTGTTTACTGAAAGGCATAATAATGTGGTGAGACTGTTACAACATTACGGTATCAAAGTGGCTGAAAAACACTGGAAAGATGAGCCACAAAGAATCATAGAAAATGATGAAGTTTATATCACATGGGATCACCCAATACCAACAGTTCAAAAGATAGATGCTAGAAAACCGGATATAGTGGTCCAAGAAAAGAAGACAGAAGTAGTATTGATCATTGAAATTGTTACAGCCAGTGATTAGAGTGTCTTGCGTGCAGAGAGACACAAAGTCATAAAATACCTGGATCTGCCATCAGAAATGAGAGCCATGTGGAAGAAAGATACCCAGACAGTTCCAATAGTAGTAGGAGCAACGGGTCTTATAAAAAAGAATTTACAATCGTATTTAGATATGTTACCAATTCATGTAACACCATACGGATTGCAGAAGGAGTCATTACTGGGCACATTGTTGTAAAGAGCACTTTTGGCTGACATCAAAGATTGAAACAATACTAATTTCATGAACTTTATTCATACTTTGACTTAGGAATGGGGTCCATTCCTGTCATGGTATTAGAAACCAAAAAGACTTTGCCAAACAAGATGTGCAGCTCAGCACAGGTAAAGCCAAGTTAAGAAACAGCCCAAGACTAGACAAATACAATATCATCTCAAGCCACCTATTGTAGCATGAGAACTTTTGTGAATACATTTTTTTGTTTGAATGACAACCTCCATGTCAGAGATGGAAAGAGCCCTGACTTTGACCTAGATGATCTGAGTCCTGTTAGCAGTCTGGGCACTAGAGGAGCTGACAGTGTAGGGTAAGTGGGGGGTGAAGTATGATGAGACTGACCCTGCTCACCACTTTCATGGGGGGGTGTGATGTGTGCTGTGAGATATATGTTCTGCCTCTAAATCCTTGCTGGAAACCAGAATGAGACAGAGGTGACTGCCTACAAAAGAATGGGACTTTTGGATGACAACATCTAAAAACATCACAGAAGTGAATGACAAAGGTCTTGTGCTACTCCACTGCATGAACATCACTCAGGCTGTTTTAGAAATGCAATGGGAATTATGAGGCATACAATAAAACCCCCCAGAATGAAGGAAATACAATAAAAGCAAAAAAGTCAACATTTCCACTGGAAATATACCATTATTATTATTCTATGTTTCAGCCCACAGTATCAACTAACAAGTCCCCCAAGCTTCCTCTTGCCAACTGCTGCTTCTCTTCCTTTGTACACTGAGTTACATGTTTAATTGTACAATACATTTTTAGAATCACTAATTCAGCATATCTGACATTTGATCATCAGATAAATACTTCTGTGCATCAGTGATTTGAAGCTGTTTATAAAATAAAATAATTGCAAAACCTCTTGGCATAAAATGCTTAAGACTAATAGTCACTGAAAGAATTTACAATGCAAGCTGTGGTAGATGAAGTACATTTTTAAATAAGTCAGAGCCTACCTTGAATACACTTTAATGTATGGTATGTGATCTACTCACCTGCATTTTTAATTTCAGATGCTCTTTGAGAGGACTTAACCATAGCTGTGAAAAGTTACAAACATTATATTAAATTCTCCTAAGTTTTACCCTAACCAGACATTAAATAACATAGATCATACCTGAATATACTTTTACAGTACAATGCAGATTAAAGTATATATTGCTAACATACAGCTGCACCTCTTGCAAAATATTTCATGCTGGCTTCTTGTCTTCAGAAGAGTTGATGATCTGTACCTGGCAACTTTCAGAGGAGCATAATTAGATGTTCATCATAAGGATGATTGCTGTATGAAACAAAATATGGCTGGAGTAAAGGAGAGGTGGTTCTTAATCCCCCAACCAGATATTTTTCTGTAATCTGAGGTATCATTTTATCTGTCTACATATCTATCTATCTATCTATCTATCTATCTATCTATCTATCTCAGGGTTGCCACCTTTTAACAAGGGCAAAGTGGGACATGGGGGTGTGGTCAACGGGATAGGGGTGTGGCCAACATGACACTGGCCACACCCCCATCACCAGAGTTGTTAAAGGAGATGCAGTATTATAGAGGAATGGAGCAAAAAAGAGTTTACAAACAGTTTGAAAAAGGTCAAATAGTAAATTAGGTAATGTAGGGGGCATTTTGGCCATTGAAGACTTACATTAACACAGCGTGTAGAAAATGAAATGCATTATTTTTACCACTGAACATGCCCACCACACCCCACAAGACAAAAAGTTAACCATATTCACTGAACCAAAAAACAGTAAAATGAATGAGAATGCACAGTGGATACCATAGACCTAATTTAGCTTTTGACCACAGCAGTTAAGAAATGTATGGCACTAATTTACACAGCGCAATGATCTATTAATAAACATGCCCAACAGCAGCACTGGTCATAATCTGATTATAATGAAAACAGTAAATAAGTATGTTGAAGACATCACTAAAACACAAAATAAAACTTTGCTACTTAGATGCAACCTACGCTGGAAGATCGTTTAGCACAATCTCAAATACATTGCATTAACTTCAGAGCATCCATCCACAAATAATATAAATGGGAAAAAGTCCAAACATTTTAACTTTTAAAAATACTTCTTGCAAGAGAAGTAACAAACTACAATGTACAGCAGACTCCATTGGCTCCTTTTACCTCAAAACATAGCAATTAATCCAGCACAGCAATGCAATAAACAGGCCCAAGTAAAAGTAACACACCCATATTCACATTACAAGCAAAACAGTACATTTTAACCTTATTAAAAATGCATAATAAATTAAATGCACACATTTACAAGTATAAATGAAAACAATCTTGAAACAGCTTTGGCAAATTGGCAACATGTACCTACTAGAATAATAAATGAATTACATTAACTGTTAACATTCCCCCTCAAAAGGTAGACTTGTACCACATAGACATGGACTTGCAGGAACAGGAAAAATTACCTAAACAGTATATTGTAACTTCCTGAAAACAGCATTATAGTGCATATTTCCATACAAAAAAAGTACAAACTATGCTCAAACAATTCCTATATGCATACAGACAATACCCAGAAAAAGCTACGACAATAGAAATGCATCACACTAAGTTTATATTTCACTGCCCCCCAACAGAAACAAACAACTTCTATACACAGTTCAGCCTTTTAAAAGTAATGCTTCCAAATCATACCCCCAAGCATAACAACAATTACATATACATTCAGGTTTTATATCTTTAAAAACTACTACTCAAAAATATCAAACTAACTACTACAGATTTAAATATACTGCACCCACCATCTGCCTTTAAACATTAAAAATTAAACCACAATATATTCCCATTTTAAACTAGTACAAAAGTCTCAAAATAACCACTGCACAGATTTAAATACTACATACTACATCCCCATCTACCTCTAAACATTAAAAACTTAAATAAAGCACACTATTCCCATTTTAAATAACTAAAGCCACAAAATGCAATTATCTACTTACCACTCAGTTATTGCTGGGCTGGCTGGCTGGCTCCCTTGCTGGCTTCTTTCCTGGCTGGCTCCCTTGCTGGCTGGGCTGGCTCCCTTGCTGGGCTGGGCTGGCTGGGCTGGCTCCCTTGTCCCTTGCTGGCTGGGCTGGCTCCCTTGCTGGCTGGGCTGGCTGGCTGGCTCCCTTGCTGGCTGGGCTGGCTGGGCTGGCTCCCTTGCTGGCTGGGCTGGCTGGGCTGGCTCCCTTGCTGGCTGGGCTGGCTGGGCTGGCTCCCTTGCTGGCTGGGCTGGCTGACTGGGCTGGCTGACTGGGCTGGCTCCCTTGCTGGCTGGGCTGGCTGACTGGGCTGGCTCCCTTGCTGGCTGGGCTGGCTGGCTAGGCTGGCTCCCTTGCTGGGCTGGCTGGCTGGGCTGGCTCCCTTGCTGGCTGGCTGGCTGGGCTGGCTCCCTTGCTGGCTTGGCTGGGCTGGGCTGGCTTCAATGCTGGCGAAAAAAATCAGATCTTTGTCGCAGCTGCTATAGAGCTTAGTGCTCTACAGCTGCGACCTTTATGGGGCTCTTCACAAGAAGTTCCCACCCCCTACAAATAGCTGCAGCCAATTTACCACCCGGACCTAGCAGAGAATCCCTCTAACTGCAGGTCCGGTGGTATTGCCGTGGAAAAACGGAAGTATTTTCGGCTTTTCATAAATTTTAAAATCTGGCGGCTGTGTTTAAAGGGGAAAAAACGGGACTTTTAAAGTCCCACGCTTGGAGAGCACTCAAACCGTGAGTGTCCCGCTGACAACGGGACGGGTGGCAACCTTATATCTATCTGTCTTTCTATCTTTCTTTAGTTTTAATGATAAGAACTGACTTTTTCCATATCCGGATGAACTATCTAGCTGTTGGCACAATGGATTAAAGCTGTGAAATGTTAATGAGCTGATTCTTTTTGGACCACGATTTAATTCCCTCAGCCTCTATTTGCCTAGTCTGGGATTCCATCTAAGTCACTTAATTAGACAGTGCTCCTGGGCTGAGTTTGAAAAAAGGTTCATGTGGATTAATAATCTACCCTAGTTAACAAATACAAACTGAATAAATGGCAGGAGTGGCTTGGCTAAGCTTGTCAGTGATTCCCCAGTCCTATGATTAGTAAGAACACAAGCTAATTACAGGAAAATGCATAACATGTGGTATTCTTGCTTTCTACAGAGTTCAGTCTGAATAGATACCTCATGGATGTTAACACCACATCTGTAGTGTTCTTTTATTTACCCATTATAATACACCACAAGAAGTTAGAAATGAAGAAATGTTTTCCAGAACTGAACTATATTTGAAAAAGTGAAAAATAACATTCATTTTTAAGAGTATTGTGTTTAGAAATAAAAGGTCTAATTTATAGAGAAGTTCCCCAAGCATATCCAAGATTTCTGTTGATGGGATCCAACTCAGCAAGTGGAAACTTTGTGGGGAGAAATTTGATTTATTCATCATTGCAAGTAGAATAGTTAAAAACCTGAAAAGGTATACCATGCTACATTTTTATATGTTGCTGGGGAAGAAGGCTTACATTTGTTTAAGAAATGTATTTTTTTTGAAGAAGATGGATATAAAATAGCAGTCATAACAGAGAAACTCAGTGATTACAGGAACCTAAAAATAATTTTTCATTGATCAAATATTTATTATTTCAGGGTAGTATAGAAACCATACATGCCTTTTACTGAGATGATGACTACCGTTCAGAATAGAATTTGGTAAGTTATATAATCTATTAATAACTGAATAGTTTGCACTGTAAGAAATTATGAAAAATGGTCAGGCTATTCAGAGAAACATGTTTGACATTATTAAAAGGTGTGGGTGTGTGCACAATGAGTAAACTTACAAGTGGACAGACAAAACATAAATGAGGAAATTGATGCAAGAAAAATGTTACTCAAATTAAAAGCCAGAGTAAGAAATACATTTAGACTGAGTTGCAGCTATAATAGATAAAAGTGAGCTATGAAAACAGTAATTTAAATGAGATTAAATATGAGGTCACTTGTGCACATAAAGTCAAGCCTCATGTATCACTTGTGGAAATAAACATTAGAGATTTTTTTGTCCTTCATTTAATATGCTTTCTAGAATCTATGAAATATGTGTAAAATTAATGATCTATGACATATATGTAAAATTAAAGACGAGTGCTAAAAGAAATTTGTATTCTTGTCATAAGAGATATAAAAAATGAGTTGTTTACTGATACTAAACGAATGAAAAGACTTGTATAATGAATTCTCAAAACACCTCAGAAGCACTAAGACAGAAGCGCAAATCAGATTGTTGGGGCAAAAAGCTGAGAATTGATAAGAGAAATGTTAAATTTAAACTACTCAGAGGGGTAGGATATACCTTATTTTCTGAAGGTACTCTAAACAGTGGGTCTATTTGGTGCAAAGCGAGCTGCCTACACATTGCTAACATGTTGTGACCACTGGGTGGAGCTATTGGGTCAAACAATGCTTACAAGAATTTAAAAATAAATAGAAAAGCCCCTTTCAACTCATACCAGTGAAATAAATAAATTGTTTTTATATTTGGGTATTTGGCTTGTATAAGGCTTACAGCTGTAAAATTAATTTAAAGTGTAAAACCAAAGACTGTATGTGTACCAGTAATGTACAGTCACAGAGTCATCTTAGATAGTGTGCAGAGAAATAAGGATGATAAAAAGCATGACTATACTGAATTATTTAGAGGCTGTGGAAGTGTGGCAGCAGAATGTCACATATTGCAGTTACAAAAAATGGGTTACCAAAATTCAACACTCTCTTGGGAGTTTATGATTCTTCATATTCCCCCGGAGAATCTAGATAAATCAAAAACGATTGTAATTATGAATATTTGCCGATTAATGAAATTTTATATAGCCACAAATTGGTTGAACCCAGCCCAGACATCGTGGGAAAATTTCAGATTGTTGGCAATAAAACACATCTTAGCACATAAATTATTAATTAGTGACCACAAGAAAAATATCAACAATATAAAAATATGGGAGCAAATTTTTAATATTGTTTTGGCTTAGAGGTTACTATCCACTTTTTCTCGGGAACCAGAGTATAGTCTAAATCAACCTTAGATTAGATAGAGAATGTACAGAAAAGACAGATTGTTGGCTTTGATTTGTTAATGTTGGATTTTTTATGATTTTCCTCTTGATTGTTAGTGATGTACCTTTGATCAATACATGAGGTTGATATATATGTGAAATTAACCAATGGAAGCATCTTGTATATATTGTATATAATGTGTGATTTTGTAATATGGTTGTGAAAAATAATAAAAAATGATTATTGAAAAAAAAAAGAATGTCACATATTATTAAAACTTGATGCTAAGCCAGTGATGCATACCCCAGAAGGTACCAGGTAGGTAATAATAACTCTCATTAGTAAAACAGCCCAGGATCTAAAATGAATGGAATATGAAGGTATCACAAAGCAGTAATTAAAGCAAGCACAATGGATGAATACTAACTATGGGTGTTGTAAAGCAAGATAAGCTCTGCTCCACATTTGTAATACTACACAGTATTACAAATGTGGAGCAGAGCTTATCTTGCTTTACAACACCAATGGATGAATACTAACTATGGGTGTTGTAAAGCAAGATAAGCTCTGCTCCACATTTGTAATACTACACAGTATTTAAATAAACAGATTAAGATGAAAAGAAAGTACCACCCATTGTGTGTGTGTGTGTGTGTGTGTGTGTGTGTGTGTGTGTGTGTGTGTGTGTGTGTGTATATATATATATATATATATATATATATATATATATATATATATATATATATATGTGTGTGTGTGTGTGTGTGTGTGTATGTATATATATATATATATATATATATATATATATATATATATATGTATATATCCAGGTTCATAGGTGTTTACTAGGCAAATGACCACAAGGGCCTTTGTAAGCCTAGCCGTGCATCCCAAATCTCTGACAAGTTCTGGTACCCTTGATAAGTGTAAGCATGGGCCTGGGTGATGAACCATTTACAGGCTGCCTGTGTCCATTAGAGACATAGGTGCCAAACCAGGGATGAATTTCCCGTTTCCCATTAAACTGTCCAAGTCGCACTTGAATTGGGATAAGGAGAAACTCTGCTTCTCATGGATAGGGAGCCTGATGCATAGATGGGGATGTCTCTGGGACACATACCCATCTCTCTAGCAGGTCCTATTATATCACAGGCAAGGTTTAAATTTTTAGAACAGGTAACTCTGGTGCTGTTTATTTTGTGGATATGCAGCAGATTCATCAGAGTGAGTGCTGACAATGCCCTGTATGCCAGGCATAGATCTCCCCTCAAAAGCCTGTAGGTGACAGAATACAGGGGTAGGGCCTTGAGGTAGTCTGCATAGGACATTTTACTTATGCCCTGTACTTTTTTAGTGAGGAAACTCTGTGGACATTACAATTGTTGGATATGCATGGTTAGGTACATGCCAAAGGGGGTATTGTACTTAATGATAGGTCTGATTAATGCCAAATACAATGGAACAATGTCTTTCTTGGACTTAGATGCCATAAGTTTCACAACATAGAATGATTTCCTCACCACTGTAAAAACATGATGGTCAAAGGCTAGATTACTATCTATGAGTGTCCCTAAGTCCCTGACTACTGGGTCACCTCTAAGGGGTGTGCTGTCAATATGATAGTTACCAGGGATGGATGACTTTCCAAAGGATACTATTATGCATTTCTTGGCATTTAGTTTTAGTCCATGGCTCTGACACCAGTTGTTTGCCTGTGTCAGCCCCTCTTGGAGAACATTTGTGTCAGTGTGAGATTCAATGACAGCTCCTAATTTGCAGTCATCTGCAAATTTAGTCAGCCAGAGACCACTGACACTGGCCTTGACTTCCGAGAAGTAAATGCCAAAAAGGAGCGGTCCAAGGACTGATCCCTGAGGGACTCCACTTGTGACTGGTCTCTTTTCAGAGGTGGACTTCCCATTTCTAACTTCCTGGGTCCTATCTGTGAGCCAGTTGGCTGTCCACCAGGTGACATATGGGTTTGCACCTAACCTCTTGAGTTTGTCAACAATGCCTGAGTGAGGTATTGTGTCAAATGCTTGGCCAGGTCAAGGTAGGCAGTGTGAATGATTTTGCCCTCATCCATTGCTTTGGTGACCTTCTGAAAGAAGTCTGTCAGGTTGAGTAGCCATGATCTGCCCTTGACAAAACCAAACTTGGTTGGGTCCCAGTGTCTGGAGGTTTATTATATCTCTTTTGATAATCTCCATGATAATTCTTTCCATGGCTTTACATATAAGACTAGTGAGACTTATGTGTCTGTAGTTTCCAAGGTCTGTAGATGGGCCCACCTTTGTGCAGAGGGATGACTGTTGCCATTCTTCATTCATGAGGCACAAAGCCTGTTTGGAGACTACAGTTAAATAGGAATATTTAGAAGGGATCCTGGGAGATATATATATATATATATATATATATATATATATATATATATATATATATATATAGATATATATATATATATATCATATTTTTGGTCTACTTCTCATACAATTTGTGGTTTTCTGGCAAATTTCTGAGAATGTAAGTCACTAAATAATGACATACATTTGAGTTTCAGAGTTCATATCCTTCAGAAAATGCATGCTAACACAAATCCTGGTATTCTAGCAACTTTCTCAATTTATTGGAGCAACATGTAAAATCTGACTCTATTTTTGGAACTTTACCCCCCCCCCCCCCCAATATTTTAAGCTTTGTCCAGATTTCATGTGTTAAGAAGTTGAGAGAGGTATATATGTGTGTGTGTGTGTGTGTACCCTGGTTTTTTTTGTCTTCTCTTTGGTTTCTCTATTTCTGGAGTTGGAGCATTTTGGCTTGATATTTTTGATGTTCAAAAAGCAGATTGCTGTCTATACTGTTTCTGACACTTTAGAGTATACTGACATTTGAAACTATATTTTTAAAAATTATATTGTTTTTATCTGGCTTTTCTCTTGACAACCCAGAATGGTTTCTCCTATCTGGAACAATCTGTCTGAGAATAATAGGAATATAAACCAACTATTGACTTTCAAGAAAACAGATCTTATTCAGTTATATATGGCATTTAGAGACAACTACTTCTTGGAATGTTTAGGGCTGTCAAAAAGTAATACAGAATCATCAGACATTACTGAGATGAGCTGACATAGAACTATAATTCCCCACCCCTTCACTAACTCCTCCAGAATCCAGGAAGCTAATCAACCCCCAAGCTGTCTGGGACACAGTCAGAGCTTCATCCCTATCCATCACAAAGCCAACAACAAATACATTTTAGTTGCCATTTCTTGACTGGGTTAATGCAGTAGGCAAGAACACTACCTGTTTTCAGGCGTGACCTGTGAGGCTTCAGGACTAAACAAGAGACCCACTTCTGTCACATCGATACATTGTGAAAAACATTATCTTACAAACCTACTCTTACATGTGAAAAAAAAGCAAAATGAATCACAGCTTCAGCCAGAGATATGCAACATCATATATGAATGTATGTGTAAATATACATATACCTATATACGCACACAGGTGTGTGTGTTTTATTAGTATCACGGAAGTTGACATACTTAATACACCATTCATTATAGTCTAATATTGCCTAAGTGCAGCATCAAGAATACCTTGAATGTGCGCCATGGATAAGGACTAAAGAGAAGTAAACAGGAAGACTAGCAGCAACTCAGAAAGAGGGGCACAAAAGGGCTAGAAAGCAGAGAACATCCATAGCAACAAGATCAAATATCTTTTTACAGCATATGATTTAATGTATTAACTATCAGTACTCCATGTAAAATTAATGTTCTGCAAGAAATTAAACTTGGACCCTAATAAATACAATCAAGGCTCTGCTGTCTAATCATACATGTAACAAAAACATTATCATTGTTCTTGACCCAAGCAGACGAAAGTACAGTTCTGCTACCTAGATGTTTATGTTACAAAAACATATGTATAAGATTTTATAGGAATGAGAAGTGTACTAATTGGTTCTCTGAGAAAGCATCTGATGCATGGAACAAACTATCAAAATTACATTAAAGCAAGCACAAGTTTAAATATTTTTTAAGAACTTCCTGGACACTTATTATGGTATATAGGTTCATAGGATGTTACTAGGCTAATTGCCCTAGGTCTTTACACGCTAGCCATGTAAAAACCGATGTACCCTAACTGACCATATTTAGATGGTCAATGTTAACAGAGTGATTCTATGATCAGCACCAAATACTCCCGTCCATGAGGGACATAGGTGCCATCCTGGGGTGAATTTACAGCCACCCATCCCATTGTCAAGGTTGAGCTTAAATTGTGTCATTGAGGAGCTCTGCTTCATGTAAAGTGGGAGCTTATTCAAGAGGAGTGGTAATCTCTGGGAGATATATCTGTTTCTCCAATACATGTTCTGTTAATGTCACAGGCTAGGTTGAGATCCTTGGAGTGAGTGACTCTTGTCCCATTTGATTTGCAGATGTGCAGCATTTCCATTAGGGCAGAGTCAGAGACTGCTGTGTGGGCCAGGAACAGGTCACCTCTTAGCAGCCTGTATGATACAGAGTACAGTGACAGGCCTTTCAGTCTTTTCATGAAAGTCATGTTTTGGAGGCCCTGGATTATCTTGGTTAGAAACCACTGTGGTCTCTCCAGTTGCTGCAGATGTCTGGTGACATACATACAGAAGGGAGCATTGTACTTAATTAGTGGTCTGATAAGGGTCGAGTACAGTGGAGTTATAACCTCCTTAGTCTTGGATGTGAGGCCTTTAGTTTTAGTCCATGACTTTGTCACCAAACACTTGTCTAAGTCAGCCCCTTCTGTAATATATTTACATCATTGGGGGACTCAATGAATGCAGCCAGTTTGCTGTCATCTGCAAACTTGGTAAGCCACAGGCCATCTACTTTTACCTCAACCTCAGAGAAATAGATTTCAAACAGTAGGGGGCCCAGCACAGATACTTGTGGTATCCCACTGGTAACTGGTCTACTGGTGGAAACCAAACTGGGTCGGGTCAAGAGTTTGAAGGTCACCTGTGTCCTTGTTGATAAGGTCCATGATGATTCTCTGCTTGGCCTTGCAGATTAGACTGGTTAGGCTTATGGGTTGATAGTTTCCTGGGTCAGTTGATGGAACCCCTTTGCACTGTTGCTGTTCTCCACTCTGCTGGAACAAAACCAGTGCTTAGGCTATGGTTAAACAGAGTGCCAAGTGGTTATGCTAGGTCTTGTTTTAGATTGTTTATTAAGCAACCTGGGATGTTATCTGGTCCTATAGAGTCTGTGTGTTTGGCCTTGGAGAGTGCTTGTATGACCTGTTCTTTGGAGATACTTGGTAGTGGACTAGTGTCAAGAATACTTTGGGGTATGGCTGGTGGGGATAGGGAGTGAAGTTATTGCCAAATCTTTCAGCTAGCAAGTTGGCAATTTCCTCGGATTCACTGTGAGTGGTACCATCCACTATAAGTTCTGCACACACTTGGGCATTCTCTTTTAGGTTCTGGACATAGCTAAGGAATGCCTTATGGTTGCCTTTAGCGAGGGATGCAAATTTAGTCTTGTAAGTAGCCTTAGAGGACTTTACAAGATATCTGATTTGCTTGTTCAAGCTGTGGAGGATATTCTTCTTCTCTTGAGTAAGTTCCCCTCTTGTTCTTAAATATCAGTTTCTTTCTTTTGTTTTATAACTTATTTATGCTTACACTCTACCAGGGTGGCTTGTTTTTATGTGAAGACCTGGGTTTAGTCCTGTCAGGTACAGCTGAGTCAATACATTTGTATAAAAGGCTATATATGGCATTTGTGTACTCTTCTGTATAGCAGTCATTGTTTTCTGTGTTAGCAGGGGGCTTTGAAACTTTTTATACCATCACTTAGTAGGCTATAGTTTACTTTGGAGAAAGTTTTCAGTTTTTTTGCACCTGTGAGAATGTCAGGTCTGATCTTTACTTCAAATGAGACTGATTTATGGTCTGACCTTACTGTGGAGCAACATACAGGTGGTAGTGCAGTGACCCCCCCCCATGTTGGTGAGCACTAGGTCTAGGACATTTGAACCCCTTGTGGGAGAGGAGACCAACTGTTTCACAGCATTTGAATTAACAAAATCAAGGAACCTCAGAGTGATCATGTTTGTGCTCGTATAAGTCGCCCAATTGATGGAAGGATAGTTGAAATCTCCCATGGCTAAGGTATTTGGCTGTATATTGAGCAACTCTAGCAAGTCCTGCTAGACGGTGTGCTTCTCCTGGTTCATGATGGTGGACCTGTAGCTAGCGATGTTGTGGTAGAGTATTTTGCCTATAGTTATTTGGACCTGGAGTTGGTCAAGAGGGTCATACTGTTTTACCAGTCTCGAGGTATACTTGGATTTAATGAAGATGGATCGCCTCCACCTTTGGTTCTTTCATGCTCGTTTTGAGGTCTGAATGTGTGAAAGGCATTGTTGCCTTGTAGCTGTGGATGCTCTCTGTGGCCTTGAACCAGATGTCAGCATCTTCCAAAGCGAGGAGTAATTCCAGGGAGTGCAGTTTACTGTTTAGGCTCCGAGCATTAAGCAGCATGACCATAAGTTTGTCTCTAGTGGATTTCTTTGCATTGGAAGTTTTGTTGTTTTGACATTGCCTACAAAAAGGCACTATGGGGGAGGCAAGCGTCTTTGCCAGTATCTGAAAACCTTGAGAAGACAGGTGAAGGCTATCGTTGGCAAAGCAGCATGGTCTGTCAACCATGTCTTCCCAGGCTGTCAGATATTGGATCTCCCCGGGAATGACACCAGAAGCTAAGCCAATTATTGAAATCAATCATTTTTTGTCTGTATTCTGGCATCATCCTAGGTGAAGGTAGAATGCTAATTAGGGCTAGGGACATTCCCTCCTGGGACACATAATCTGAGAGTTCAGTCATGTCTGTCTTCATATAGTCCAGAGAGGTACATCTCAAGTCATTCACTTCAACATTTACTATAATAGGTTCATAGGTTCATAGGTTAGTACTAGGTTATCGTCCCTAGGGCCTATACAAGCCTAGCCATAACAATTCCCTGGCTATTTCTTCCCAGAATATTTACTTCCCAGGTCCCCTGTCTAGCAGGGCAACTGATGTGATCCCTGGGATGAATTTCCTATCTCCCATCCAATCGTCAAGGTTCCTTTTGAAGAGGACCAAAGAGGCGCTCAGCTTGACATGTATGGGCAGTCTATTCTAGAGTATGGGGAGTGTCTGGGTCAGGAAAGTATCCCATCAGCATGTTTTGTTCATTGTGATGACCAGGTTTAGATCCCTGGAGCGTGTGGCTCTGAGGGATTGGGATTTCTTTAAGTGTAGCATGTCCAACAGCACTGGGTTTGACATGGCCTTGTATGTTAAGCAGAGATCATCTCTGAGTAGGTGATATACGATAATGTATAGCTGGAATTTTTTTAGATGGTCAGCATAGGGCATTTGCTTTAGGCCTGTGATTCTTTTAATGAGGTATTTCTGAGGCCTTTACAGTTGTTGCAGATGTCTTGTGAGGTACATACCAAATGGAACGTTGTACTCTATAATGGGTCTAATGAGGGAGGAGTACAGTGGGACAATGACCTCCTTTTTTCTGGATGAAAAGCCCTTAGTAATGAGGTGTGCCACATAGAAGGATTTCCTGACTGTTGTGGCTATGTGGTTATTGAAGGTGAGACCACTGTCCACCTGTCTCCCTAAGTCCCTTATCACACTTTCGGTGTTTAGTGTACTGCCACTTATGTGGTAAATCATGGGTACATGTTTTTTCCCAAAGGGGATAACTATACATTTCTTGGCACTGAGCTTGGGCCCATGGCTCTGGCACCAAGCATCTGTTTCTGTAAGGCCCTTTTGTAGAATATCCACATACTTTGGGGCTTCAGTAATGCCTCTCAGTTTGAGGTCATCTGTGAACTTTGTTAGCCAGAGTCCCTTAGTGCTGGTCTGTACTTCAGAGAAGAGATGCCAAACAAGAGTGGTCCCAGGACTGAACCCTGAGGTACTCTGCTTGTCACTTGTCTGGACCTGGATTTTGAGTCAGCTACTTTTACAGTGTGGGTTCTGTCAGTAAGCCAGTTGGCAACCCATCGAGTGATGTAGGGATTAATGCCCAGCTTAGTAAGTTTATCTATGATTCCAGAGTGGGGGATGATGTTGAAGGCCTTGGTGAGGTCCAGATAGGCTGTGTGGACCACCTTACTCTCGTCCATGGCTCTGGAGACTGATTTGAAGAAGTAAATCAGGTTGAGGAGACAAGATCAGCCCTTTATGAAAACAAACTGGGTGAGGTCCAGTGTTTGAAGGTTGGCAATGTCTTTGTTCATAAGTTCCATGATAATGCATTCCATGGCTTTGCAGATCAGGCTCATCAGACTGATGGGATGATAGTTCACGGGATCCAAGGTGGATCCCCCCTTGTGGAGTGGGATAACTGTAGCTGTGTGCCACTCATTGGGCATGAAGCCTGAGGTAAGAAAACAATTAAACATGACACTTAGGTGAGGTGCCAGTTCATTTTGTAGTTCATGTAGTACACAGCCCAGGATGTTATCTGGTCCCATGGCTGCTGTATTCTTAGCTTTGGAGAGTGCATTTTTTACCTGTGTGGCTGTGATTACCAGAATTTGGCAATCTTTTGGTATTGAGATGGGCCCTTTAGGGGGTGAGAAGGGGGTGAAGTTGCCACTGAATCGATCTGCCAGGATATTGGCAATATCTTTGGGATCAGTATATTTAATGCCATTCTGTAGTAGCTCAGAGCAGATCTGAGCATTGCAATTTAGATTCTTGACATAACTATAGAATGCCTTGTGGTTGTGCTTGGAATCTTTGGCAATTTTATTTTCGTAACTAGCTTTGGAGGACTTTATGAGGGATCTCAACTTCTTACTGTGGCTGGTAAGGGAGTTTTTTGCATCCTGGGATTTTCTTCTTTTTTGCAACAGTTTCTTCCTTCTGTTGTATAGTTTGTTTATGGCAGGGTGCCACCAGATTGAGTTCCTTTTTTGGAGGAGTCCATCTTGGTTCTATTTGGAATGGCATGATTCATGCACTAGTGGATGTGCTCGTACAGTGCCTTAATGTAGGATTCAGCAGTCAAACTTTCAGTTCCCATCTGCATGGGTGTCATGAAGTTTTTCACCTCTGACTTGAATAGCATGAAGTTGGCTTTGGAGAAGTTTTTATGGAAGTTTCCCTACTGGGGGGGTGGGGGTGGGATGTGGACGTCAAGGGTGATTAGCTTATGGTTAGACCTGACCAACGAGGGGGTGATGTAATTGCTGCTGAGTGACTTGAGTGGGTGCATGATTTGATGGATGCTGGCACCTGATAGGCAGCTGACTGTGACCTTCTCCTTGTCCCGTCTGGTGATGGGGACATCTGTGTATCTCACTACTGGGTCACCTATGACTACTAGGACAATAGGTTTTGAGGTGTTTTGCCTTAGGGTCTTAATTCTTGAGACACTGATATGTGTGTTGTTATGTGTGATGGTGGAGTCTGTTCATGTACCAGTATGTGCAGATTGTTTGCACTTGAAAGGTCTCTGGTCTTTTGGTAGGCTCTTAGTGAGTACCTCCGCATATGTGTTATGTGTTTTGACCTTATCTTGTGTGAGTTGAGAGGTGTGTGTGCTGACAACCTGTTTGATATCTTGTTTATTGTTATGCAAGAGGACTAATTCTAGTTTCTTGTTATAGTTGCATCTCTTACATACTGTATTCATTTGCTTTAGGACCAAGTGGCTGTCAGTATACATGAGGTAATTGGTACTTTGCCTCATGATGCCCATGTCAGTCAGGCTGGCTGTAGAAATGTTGGAAAACTAACTGTCCACAGTATCAGGTAAGTCTTAAGCAGTAATTTCTGAGTGGGCAAATTAGATCAGCTATTGCTCTGGGATTAACAAGGGGACTTATTCTACAGAAGATCAGGGATGGAAAGTGGAATGATGCTGCAGAGTGCTCAGCTGAGTTGCCTTCAGTGCAGACATACACAGCTGCATTGCCCACAGAGTAGCAGGGAATCTGGGAGGGTTTCACTGACTGGTGTCTAGGGGAAAAAAATAATTTTTAGGCACCTCTAACCGCCGTTGTGCAGTACGCAGCTACGTATAAACATAAGGGTTATACACAGTCAAAATTAAACAGTTTTAAATTAGTCTCCTAATAGGAAATCACACAATGATCCTTCCTCCAGCAGTCCTCAGTTCTGACAAGGCTATAACCACACTCATCTGTCACAAGGGTGCAGAGGAGCCCTTCTTAATGTAAGATGGCTGGATATGAGTTCAAGTGTTTGAAAAACAGGCTATATTCAGCAAGTCTGGCTCTAGTTTATGCTAACTAAGCAATATTTGAGTGCAAAACAAGTGCAGGTAATACGTATGCACAAACAGTAAAAACAGTCAAAAAGGCACAAGTTAATGCAGTAAACCAGTAAAATACAAATGAAAAGTACAGATCAAACTCGAAATGTTAATAAGCAGGCACAAACAGTAAAAACAGTCACAAAGGCACAAATGAATGCAGTAAAACAGTAAAATACAGTTGAAAAAGTGCAGATGAAACTCAAAATAAGCTTAATTTCTCATTCTTAGCTTTGGATGGCTTGGATTAAAGTAGAAACACTCTGGACCTCTGGCAAAGGAGGCTTTGGTAGGCTAGAAAGGCATTCATGCCTGTGCTTCAAATATTTGTATGTATGTATATATATATGTATTATTCACATTCTACATTTTTCTGTTTTTTTTTTTTTTTTGCTCAGCAATGCAACACTCACAAGCTGATTTCTATTCGATTACACTGTAGTAACATCTTACAGCACTGTGAGTTGGGCAATATGCTTACACAGAATTCTGCACTGAAGGTTCCTTTGCATATTTAATGATGAATGATATATGCTTTCGTCTAAATGTTGTTTAATGTTTCACATATTCAATGCAATTTGCAATTTCTGTCAGATACCTAAATGGCAATATCGTGTTCTTTATTTCTTTGTATTCCTAAATTCATTTCTCACTTGTTAATGCCTTCTCCATTGTGGCCTGGTTAGTGACTGAAAAGGGTCCCTGGACCAATTTACTTTTCCAGTTCAAATACGAATGAATGAGTGAATGAATGAATGATTAAATAAATAAATAAATAAATACAAGCTGACCAGAAAGTGCTTTTGCTGACATCAAACTCTGTCAGAATATTTTACTGTGTTTGTTTTCTTTAGGGAGAAGTATGGTTCTTATAACTGTGAGAACTGTACAACTTTTAACAAAATGACCTCAACATAGAAGCTACAAGTTCACAGGCTTTCCTTCAGCAAAGATGACATCTATCTCTAATTCTGGCTCTGTCTATTCCTTTGATTTCTGTCTTGTTTGTTTCTTCTGAAGTCCTAAAACAGTAAAAATAAATGTGAAGAGCAGTGAGAACAAAAATGTGAGAATGATTAAAGATCCTTCAGGGACTACAAAGGAGGTGGTGGTGACCAAGAATCACTATTGTGGCATGTCAGGTGGGTTAGCACATTATTTTACAGTTTATAATCAGCGGCTTGATACCTAAATGCTTCTTTTCTGTTGTTCAAGCATATTCAGTCATTTTTTCATGCTACATATTGTGAGAATGTGCAACTTTGAAATTTGTAATGGTTTTTCACCCCAAGACTGAGGCGTCTTACAAGAACAAACATTTTGAACTTTTCTTTTTTTTAAAGTTTTTATTGGATTTTCAATTTGTAAAATAATCACAAAAATATTTAAAGTCAGAGATTTGTGAACATCAATGAAAAGAATCAACTAAACCTCACACACAAAAGAAAAAAAAACAACTATTTACAGGACTGTCCATTAACCATCAAGTCATTCAAGTTATTATACATCACATTAAATAAAAAATGCAGTTATTTTTTCTTGTCAAGTAGATCTCTAAGTTTTGTCCATGCATTGTAGCAAGAGGTAATCCTGGCTGCTCTTGACTTAATTGTAATGATTTCTAGGTGACAGACTTCAATTGCAATATTTATAAATTCTTTGAAAGAGTGTGTAGATTCATTCTTCCAATTCTGAGTTATAACCTTTCTTGTTATAGATAGTATAGACCACAAAATGTGATATTTAATTTTTTTAACACATAGGAATAGGAGTGTTAAAAAGGATTAGTGATTTAGATAAAATAAATTTATCTCCAAAAAATCTTGTAAAAAAAATTAATGTTATTCCTATAAGGTGTTAAGACAGTACAGTCAAAAACATGCATTGACAATCTGCTTTAAGTTCTTGTTTACATCTCCAACAAACTTGTTTCTGCTTTAACTTTAATTCAATTTTATGTAGTGTGAAGAAAGATCTATGCAAAAATTTCCAAGTAAAGAGATTCCATCTAAGAGATGAAGTTGTATGTTTAGAAGCAATTAAAATTATTTTTTTTATCTTCTTCACTTGGATGTCTAGTATTAATTTGGGTATAATAGTTCCAATAATTATCATTGTAACTTTTTGTTTCTAATTTTTAACTTTTTCTTGACTGATCACTGAGATGGAATAAGTTCTGAGGAAGAACACATAAGTAATGGGGTTTAGGGCTTAATGGGGCTTTCTTCTTTAAATAAACAAGCACAGTTCTGTTTTGTTGTTTTGTTCAAAATGTACTATTGCTTAAGCAGAAGTGTTTTGATAATTTATTTAATGGAGTTAGTGGGTTTCATGCAATAGTGCGTGAAGAAATGGGCTGTGAGCACTTGGTTTTGAGGCAATATAATACACCCTCCTCTAGCAGCGCCCATGCAGATTAGTAAGTCCAGTCTGTAGGAGGGTATAAGGGAGGGTATAAGCATGATGTATCCTGATCTCCTACCACTCCACTGTCAGTATAGCGGGTTTAAGATGGATATGTTGAAGTTGAGCAGGATGCTTTCATCATAAAAATGATGGTCAAAATTCCACCCTTAAGACTTCAAAGATGGCCACTGTTCTGTGAGCACTGCAAGTCCTTAACTCTTTAAACCACCTAGGATTAAAATTAACCCTGAAGACAAACCAGCACTAAATTCAACAAAATAACTTGATATACCAACTCTGAACAATACCTGATTACCAAAGCCTAAGAGAAAGTGACTGTTTCTTTTCTTAAATCATAAGGATTATTCTCGATTCAAGGAAGCATGTGCAAGCCATGTGCCTTTGAAGCCTCAAATACTGAATGCTAAGCCTGGAAAATACTTTCAACTACAAGATGTCGAAAGAAGATAAAAATATGGAAACTATCACAACCAAAACTAGGTTTTCTGATTTAACATCTCCTGAAAAAGACTTAACTTCCAAGAGGCAGAAGATAACCAAACAGACAATTCCAAAGCTGGAAATAAAAATAAGTCTGATCAACCAGCAAACTTGGAAGATATTAAATCAGCTCTACTACCCATTCAACAAGCAATAAAAGATCTGTCCTTACAACTACAATCATCTGGTGATGCCTTCAATCAAATAATAAATAGATTGGAAAAATCTGAATCCAGAATCACTGAAAATGAAGAAAAATAGATTTTGTAACAAAAAAACCTGACTCCCATGACAAAGAAATCCAAAACATGCAAGCTAAAATTATAGATCTAGAGGCACGGTCCAGAAGGAATAATATTATTCTAAGAGGTATTCCTGAAACTGTGACTCACAATAAGCTGATACCAACCTTCAGACAGATAATAAATGCTTTGCTTGAAGAACCAGAAAAAACACAGCAAATAATAATTGAAAGAGCTCATAGAGCATTAAGAGAAGCACAAGTCCCATCAAAACCCAGACCAGTTTATGTCAAATTATTAAACTTCCAAGATGTAAACAGAATCTTATTTGCTGCTAAGAAAAAAGGACCCTTGACTATTAAAGTGATCCCTCTTGAGCTCTCCTGGGCCTCCCTTCAATCTACAATAACTTCCTAGGCCTGTCCAGGCCTTTACTACCTGTTTCCAACTCACGAGGCTCTAAAACAAGGTTCTTTCCCATGCTAGGAACTAGAAATCGATTGAGGTTTCCTGGCGCAAATGTTAAAATGGTGCTACTTCCTGGGAATCTGGTTCCTGAATTCGTTCCCCCTATGATCTCGAGAGCTCTGGGAAAGAGCTAAAACAATCATTGTGAAGATATTATATTAAAGCAAGCACAGCTTTAGACTACTTTTGCAGTTGCCTCATTTTTGAATACATGAACAAAATAATGCATAGCAACTATACACAAAATGGACAAATTTACAAGGATTCAGTAACAATCCCAATGCTGGTGGTAACAACTATAACCAAAAGAAACTATTTCCACAACACAGAAAAATGCATTCCAGAGACATGCTGGTCATGATGAGGAAATCAATCACTATCAGCTAGGCAACATGTCTCTGAGTTGTCTGCAACTAAAGAATGTGCAAATCAGTACTTTCCTGAGATAAGTTACCACCGGTAGCCCTTAAATTGCATTAGTACAGACATCCTCTAGCCACTAGTCATTTACTCTAACACACACACACACACACACACACACACACACACACACACACACACACACACACACACACACACACACACACACACACACACACACACACACACACACAGACACACACACACACACACACACACACACACACACACACACACACACATATACACACACACATACACACACATATGCACCCACACATATACACACACACACATGCACACACACGCACATACACACACACATGCACACACACACGCGCACACACACACACACACACACACTCGCACACGCTCGTGTGTACACACACACACACACACACACACACACACACACACACACCAACATACCTCTTACCTATCCCTGAGTTGACAGAACATCCCGATGTCTCTATTTTCTTGCCTGCCCTCGTTAATCACAGACCCTCATAATCATTCGATAAAGCCTGACATTGGAGTTTGAATCTTCCTCTTGATCATGACATTCATTGTGCTGTTAGACTGTTGGTCTATTAACTTTTTAAGTGGGTCCTAGTAACTGAGTTTAAAAAGTCTTTGGGTAATACATCCCAATTGTGCAGATTTTGGCAGAATATCCAGATTTCTGCCTCATGTTTTTGGTCTGTTTCTCATAAAATGAGAGCTGAAGTCAGGAAATGGTGACAGACATTTGAGTTTCGGAGTTCATACCCTTCAGAAGATTCATGCCTCACTGGATGGTCTTCATTGAAATAACCGCTTTATTAAAACTGTGGCCATGTTTAAAAGATAGTAAGGGGAATGTTTCAAACGTGGATGAAATATCTTCATAGCGATCGTTTTTTTTTTTTTACTGATGCATATACATGCATTTCCTAAACATCTCAAGTTTGAAGTGTAAATAATAGTGGCTTATCAGGCTTATGCTAATTTATGGATCTCTCAAGATACTGTTTTTTCCTTTATTAATATGAAGATACACAAGCTGATAAGCCTAACCTGCATAACAGGGAGAATCATACTACTTCTGTCCAAAGAAAAGATAAATACTGCTTTGGTTAACAGGTTTGTTTCCCCCTGTCCTGCTATTGTTAACAGGGAGAGTGCAACTTATTATCATTTCAGTTCAAACCCGGGAAGATAAATTTTAAGTGATCAAGCTTTTCATGGTTTTCCATGACTTCTGATCACTATGAACTAAATTCTTATTTTCCATATGTAGCAAACTACACACATACCGGGTTCAGTTAACTATTCTAGAGCTGTTTCTCAGGATTAAATAGTATAGGTTTTGATGCAAATTATCTGAAGAGGCTTATAACCTCTAGTTTTTCTAAATACAACCTAATTGTTTGCATGACAAATAGCTAGAGAAATGTACAAATAATATGTTTAGAATTTCTACCTTTTCACTTTCTGCTTCTTTAATGGTTTGCAGTTAATAATTTAACAGGAAGAAAGAAGAATAGTAAAGTAATGAACCCTGAGTTATCAGCTTTGCATTTAGAGAAAATGAATATATAACCTTTTTCAGGTACAATGTTATTGTTCTTAACTACTTGTCTTAGAAATATTTTCCAAATAGAAACTTAGTCATTCATTAACCATCAAAGACATAAATTCTAATTGTTTCAATATGATTATACAAAGGTTACTTTGAGGAGTCTAGGGCCTTATTAGTAGTGCTTTTTAGGGAACTAGTCTGTTAAGCTTTGTTCGTGTTGTAAATATATATGTAGGGAGAGTTAACTTCATATCTTATCCTCATAATAAGACTCAGTATACAAATATCTTATTGAGTAGTATACCCCACACTGAACCAGCTACTTATCCCCTACATTACTCCTGGTCCAAAGGTGTAGTGGTTAGGCACAGAGTTGGGACGGGAATAATAGGATGCTTTCCTAATCCTTTACACAATACAAACAAGAACTATCAACTCAAATCATCATACAAGACACATTATACCAATATCCCCAGCTCATAAATGTGGGAATTCGACTCATGGAACATTAAAGGGCTCCAAAATAAACAGAAAAGGAAACTCTTTTTACACCTCACACTACAAGCTAAAGCCAACCTTATACTAATACAAGAAACACATCTTACCCATGAACAATGGACAGAAATTAGCAAGAGAAAATGGATAAGACAAATCATAGCATTGGAAGGTAAAACCAACAGTGCTAGGGAAGCTATAATAATTAAGAACTAATTCCAGGGAAAAATACTTGAAAACAAAGTGGACAAGGAGGGAAGGTGGTGCTATGTAATCTTTTCAATCCCTACTCATCTTAAACCTATACTGGTTTTCAATATATATGCTCCTTGCAACAACCAACACATCTTTTTTAACATCACTATTTCCCATCCTAAACCAATTCCAAGATTACTATATGGTGCTTGGGGGTGACTGGAACACATATCAAAATCCAGAACAAGATAAATCAAGTAGGACCCAACCATACAACAAACAAACAAGCCTTCTTAGCTCTGAACGAACTCAAACAAGACTTCAAGCTATATGATCCTTTTAAATATGGTGGTAGTGCAAATAAAACTGGAAAATTCACATTCTACTCTCGATGCCACAAATTGTGGTCAAGAATAGATTTCTTTTTAATCTCTGACGTATTCATCAACTTAGATCCAACACTAAGTATACACACTAGATACCTTTCAGATCATTCTAAAATTACTCTAAATATTAACTGGGACCAAAATGATTATACAATGAACAGAGGCTTTAACTGGTCCTTAAACCCCAATTTGCTCGCCAAAAAGGAAATAACAAATGACATACAATCTGTACTAAAGGCAACCCTATCTAATATTCCTAACTCCCAGACACCTTTGGATATTGAATGGGCTGCAACTAAAACACAAATTAGGGAACTATTCATCAAAAAAGCAGCTTACTATAAAAAAATGCAACTCAAAGCTGAACAGGATTTGGAAAGTAAAATAGAATCTCTTGAAAATGACTTATTAACTAACCCCAAGACTGAAACAGAGACAGACCTCTTAAAACTACAAAGGGATCTATACCTTTTGCATACCAGTAAATTATCTTATCATGAAACTAGAATATTAGCTAACTATGCAAATGAAGTTCAATTGCAATCCCAAGCTTTGGTCAGAATTATAGCCCAGATCAAAACTCCCACCCATATACCCGAAATAAATTATGGGAATAGACACTACACCAAAAATGACAACATTATCAAAACCTTTGCATCAATATACTCTCAGATTTATGGAGAACAAACTCTACTAGCCTCAAAAGAGGATAGAACCCTCTTTCTCCAAAACCTGACTTTTCCGAAGCTGGACCCAGACCAACAAAAAAAATTAAGTGAACCTATATCAACCAGTGAAATAATCTCAACAATTCAACAACTGAAAGCACACAAGGCCCCAGGCCCGGACGGTCTCACTGTGGAATTCTATAAAACTTTTACCCCCTTGCTAGCCCAAATCCTATTTTATATTTTGAACTATATAATAAATAACAAAATTAATGACATACACTTTAATGTATCTAAAACTATTTTTATACTTAAAGAACAAGCTGACCCGAAAAACCCAGATAGTTATAGACCTATTTCCCTTCTAAATATAGATACAAAAAATAAAACATCTATCCTTGCAAATCGATTGAAAAATCTGTTAGATAAAATCATTTCCCCTGAACAATCTGGTTTCACACCACTCAGGCAGACAAGCGACAATACACTAACACCAAATACATTAATTTCTTATGCCGGCCAAAGCAACCTAAATATATACGCATTAATTATTGATGCTCACAAAGCCTTCGATACGGTCAATATAGAATTTTTACTTCAAACACCACCATACTTTAATATACCCAATAACTTTATCCAGAGTATACAAATACTCTATAGTAACCCTTATACATCCATATAAATTAATAAAACTTGGTCCAATAGAATTCCAATAAAAAATGGTACCAGACAAGGATGCCCCTTATCTCCTCTACTCTTTAATCTATACTTAGAACCACTCTTCCTAAACATCAAACAAAACATGTACCATAACCCCCCCAATAATTTACTACCTCAAAATCTTCCTCTCCGCCTTTGCGGATGATTTGAATATATATTGTACTACACCAATCTCAGATATAAATAAAACATTAGCTGCTATTGAACAATTCTTGATGATGCTGAATTACAAACTAAACCTCAACAAAATTAACATTTTCCCCTTAAAACCTACCAAGCCCTTTTCACTACTACCACTATTAGGCACAATTAAAATCAAAGAAGAAATTAAATATCTGGGTATTACATTTTCTCAAAATAACAAAGATCTTTACCAAAATAATATATCCCAAAAATGGCAAGGCATTATATTAGACCTTAAAAGATGGAACAATCTAAAATTACCATTTTTGGCCAAAGTATCTGTAATTAAAATGAATGTACTGTCTGGACTACTTTATATATTTATGACATCCAAGATAATCATACCCAACAATTTTTTAAACAGATGCATACCCTGCTTGCTAAATTTATCTGGGAATCAAAAAAAACTGAATCACTTATTCTAAACTTACAATTCCCAAAAGTAAAGGAGGAGTAGCCCTTCCAAATTTTGAAACATATTACTTAATTATTAACACTGAGTGTTGAGAATAGCAGAATATAGCCCAACAGCTAAAATCTGGGCTCCTCCCTGGATAATAATATACTACAGACACATCAAGAGTCTGGGTATCGATCCTAAAGGACCACCATTCCTAAACCCTAAACTATTGCAATCTTATAACATATTAGAGCCTTTAAAACACTCCACCTTACTAATGCAAAAACTCTTCAAGTCCCTAAACCTTATACAAGCTATGAAAACACTACAACCCCTTCATAAAAATCCCAGTCTTAAAATAAACAATCAAACCTTAAATCTGGACTCCTACCCCCGATTATTAAATAAAACTATCCAAGATATATACCCATATCTGAACTGCTCATTACAGGAAATGAGGAACTACTTAAACCTCCCCAAATCATACTTGGTGATCCTGAGACAAATTAAAGAGCTGTGTTCCAGTTACCTCCAAGACACTAACATATCCAACAATGACATAGAAGTCTGTAATCTACTCTGGAAAACTATCCTCTCAACTAAGAAAGCCACCACTAATGCTTACAAATTAATTAATGACATTAAATTTCAGAAGGATATACTTTTTTCCGACTTCTGGAGGAAGATAAATCCATCCATTGGGAACCACCAAATAAATCAAGCAATCAACCTAACATTAAAGTCCATACCTCTGAAAAAACTAGCTTTTACCCAACTCATGATTAACAATAACACATATTTTACACCTGCAATCCTACATAAACTTAACCCTTCAAAATCACCACTCTGTCCACATTGTAA
This sequence comes from Protopterus annectens, assembly GCF_019279795.1. NCBI lineage: Eukaryota > Metazoa > Chordata > Ceratodontiformes > Protopteridae > Protopterus > Protopterus annectens. The sequence continues at coordinate 887,913,952 of NC_056744.1, read as the reverse complement.
AGATCAAACTGCTGACTTACTTCATCTATTCTGGAGCTGTAAATGTGTCTATAAACTTCAGAATTCCCTTAAACTACAACTACAAAAAATTGGCTATCAGACATCTACACTAACATGGGAATTTACTATATTACATAACCTTCCTCACAACACTCCAAAGAATCAAGCCACTACTCTGATTACTATTTTTCTCTTAATGAAACTGTACATAGCGTCTAAATGGCTTAACCCAACTAGTATATCTTGGGTGGGATTTAGACAGATGGCTATTAAACACTTATTGGCCCACAAAATACTAATTGATAAAAAAGACAAAAATATTAAAATCAGAGAAATATGGGAACAAGCCTACAACATTATACTAGTATAAACCTTTACAGAGACACATAGTAATTTACCAGAAGGGGATTCCATAATAACTCATATACGTAACTATCAAAAGTTTTCTCTTCCTTTTTCTTTGTGATCTATTCATAATAGTTCTTATATAATTGCCATATCTATACGCCTGAAAGAGGAAAGCATATATGTATATAGTGTAGATATTATTGTTGATTGACCTACATCCTATCGTATCAATCTTAATGCATAACACTGTATTATGGTCATGTATGTTTGTTATATTTTATCTGTTGATTTATAAGGTTCTGTCCCAGAAAAGATGGCATACAGGGAGTCTAGTGTCCAGGCTGAGAGAAGAACATCTGACCACTCAGTATGCCTCTGGCTGCTCTTTGGGTTTTGTCCACTCCCCCAACTATAATTTCTACTTTGTTGTGCAGACATCCAGGAACCAGGAGCTGTATGGCTGACTTCTGACCAGGATCTGGCATATTCTTAAGGAAACAGAGAAATGATACCTAGATGTCTAAGATGTGGGTGTACTGGGGATGGCAGGGGCAGATGTCAGTTTCCTGGACATCAGAATAAGTTCATACAGTTGATTATAGCAGGTTTGTACAAAATATTTTAAGGTGTAACAGCAGGCTTCAGTGTGTTTTTCAATCTCCAAATTTTTTTATCTCAAAAGTTGCAAAGAAGAAGAATATAAAACAGTTCCTTTCTTATAATTCTTCGTTCATTTCAGATGAATTTAAAAATAATGAGGGCTTAACTTATTCAGATCAGCATGAATCCTTCTCGGGCCTTGATAAAAATTCTGGAGATGAAGACACTCTGTCCTCTGATTCACTTCAGATGTTTCATTTGGAGGTATCCTAAATCTTACAAAGAAACATTTCAGATGATCCATTTACCTCCCACAAGATCATATATACTAAACTGAAGCAACTACTAGAACTCCACAGACTAGCAAGTTTACAAATTATTAATTTGTTTCACAGCTTATTTCCTAAGCACTGTTTACAAAACTGAACAAAATACAATGACAATATGTAACTTGTTTAGTAGTTATACTTTTTAACAAAATGATCAGTATACATGACAAATACATCTGTACAGTTAAGTTACATAACACATAACATTGAAAATGCATACATACAAAATATGAACTAACAAAATATAACAATGCTATTTATTGTTTATTTATTTGTGTTTGCTAACCTTGAATGTCTGACTGGGCAGAAACTCCTTTTCAGCAGAGGCTTGGGGCGAAAAGCTTCATAGAAATACAACATACTGAAATCATACACAATGCAGAACATAGCAGGTGTGGACTCATACTGAAAAGAATAAAACAGTACAAGGCATGGCAGTTCTTCAACTAGCTAATAAGCAAAATAAATCAATAAGTACAAATAAAACAGAATTATAAAAGTAAACATTTCTAATAATTCACACAGTAATTGTGGAATATACAGTCATATATTGCAGACATGACTCTATAATTCACAGCACAATACATAAATCACAAATGCTGAAACATTCAATTAGTCAAATGGATGGATGGAAACAGATGGAAAAATAAGATTATAACTTGGGATAATCAAAATTAATAGACCGGTTAAGACAACTACCACAGAATTTTCCAAAACTATATCCAACATGTCCTTTATGTAATACAGAACCATTAATAATAAACCCCCAAAGTCAAATGTCAGCAGTGCACCATTCAAATATCAATATACAGGAAATAAAGTTCTTATTAAAGGTAGAGACACCAACAAAATCTTCTTCCAATTTCCAGACATACATAGGAGCATGACTGAAATAAACAGACCTCCCATATAGTGTACTCTTCATGGATGAACTCAGCAACAGTATGGATGACCGCCCAAATAGAACGTGCTGAATGAACTGATGTTCTCAGAAGCACAGGCAGATCTTACAGGTAAGATGTAATCATTTTAACAGAACCAAGAAAAATACTGGTGTGCTTAAACTGTGGGACACTGGAATACCAGCCTACTAAGCACTACTCCCAAAAAACAAATGCAACAGGCTCAATAAAATGAAGTCTGCTGAAAGCACAAGTATATTTCTCAAGTAGAGTGTACTTATTCATCAGACCCCCCCCCCCCCAATAAAAATGCTGAAACACTTAAATTCTGAGACAGTGGAATGCTAAAATGCTGAAATGACTGTCTGTTAAATAGTTTTCCAAGAAACAAATGTAGCGATAAACCAAAATGTTGAAATCAGTATGATGTTACCAAAACTCAAAATGTTCAAATAAAACAGTCATGGCAAGCTGACAATGAAGACTGAAAATAAATAAAATGTGAATCTGCCTGGCTCTGGGGTATAGCGGAATGGAGCCCTAATTGAGGCCCAGGTGACTAGGGTTTGATTAATGATCCTGGAACTGGAGGAAGCAGGGAAGGAGGGAGAGGACTGAATGTACATGGAATGCTTTCCTCTTCAGGGGTGGGGGTGTGAGTGGGAAGGTTTTTCTCACATTTAGGGCACCCTGGATAGTATGATTTCTCTTTTGTAGACTGGGGAAACATCACTTATGCCATACAGGGACGAGCAAGGCTTCTTGGAGGGAATGCAGAAGTGAGGATATGTCCTGTGAGGTTAGCCCATTGCATATCCTTCTCTGAGCATGGCCAGCTCAGTGCAATTAGAGCTGGGGAGAAAAATCACAAAAATTCCAGAACCACCCTGATGGTTGTCTGAATGATGGCTCCTCCTGGCTGACCCTAATCACATTGATGGGAATAAATGGGCCAAGTGAACGAAGTGGGAAACTAATGATCAACAGTAGGGGCAAATATTTATTTATCTTTCTTTGTTTACTGGGAAGTCTGACTGGGATAAAACCCTTTTTCAGCAGAGGCTCAGTGAGACAAGCCCCATATTTAATACCAGTTTTAACATATATCTAAAATACAGTTACATGTTATGAGAAAAAATACAAAATATAGGTAAATGTACAGACATAAAAAAAAATACAATAGCTTGCAGAAACATCATTTAGGAACAGAGCAGATTCTCATTCCTAGGCAACCAGCTACTACCATTTCAGACATGCCGTATCAATTGAATAAAGGCATGAGAAAAGGCCAGCAATATAAGAAAAAGAAGTAAATTCAATGTAGGCAGCAGCAAATGAGAGGAGGAGGGAATCAGCACTGACAGCAAACCTTTCAGCAAGAAAGACAAATGTCTTCCTCTGCCATGTGACAGGGTCTGCCCTTATCATCTGCCATCTATGTGTGGCAGTGCTGCAATAGATAGCATACTCACCTTTGGTGCAGAAGGCTGTGGTTTCAAGTCCCACAACAGGTAGATAGGTTGCTGACACTGCAGTACAACATAAGAGGATGCTGCGCTCCTGAGTGTGTTGTCCTTTGGATGAGATGCTAAACCAATGCTTCAGTTGGTGGTAGCTCAGGTGGATGTAAAAACTCCCACTGCACCTATCAGAAAGAGTAAGAGAACTTCCCCAATGCCCTGGCCAAATTTCCCCAGTAGTATAAATACCATGTCAGGTCTCCCCTGAAAAGAGGCTACTAGCCTAGCAGGACTAACCCAGCTGATAGATAAATAAATAAATGTGTTATGTTCTAGTCCTAAAGGGTAAATGATGTCTGTTAATGAAGAAATAGTATTATATAACCTCAGACAAGCATAAAAGAGAACTAATCTCTACAGGCTACATAAACAGAATTTTCTTCTACCCCCTTATTCCTGAACTAGTTCTTCCTCTAATTCAACAACTTTTACTGTCTCATGTTTTTCACCCAATGTCGTCTTAAGAGACAGGCAGATGTTTTACACAGTTTTCCCCATGTTTCAAAAAAGAAGCAGTTGAGTTAATACTAGGCTGCGTAAACCTCAGCATTGCTCTAAAGACAAAGAACTTTAAGGTATCAACCATTCACCCTCTTCTTTACCCTCTTCTTGCAGTTGTTTTGCAGAATATTTGACTGCAGCTTGGATATAAAAGATACTCATCTCCAGAGTCAGACCCACAAGGCTGACAGAAAATTCCAAAGGCTTTCTATAGGCAATTACCACTACACTACCAGTTACCATCCCTGCTTTTTGGCCTTTTTGCTGCACCTAGGCATTTTACCAAATGCTTACCTCAAACTTTTACAAGCCTGAGACTTCAAGAGGTCCCTAGGCTAATGGCCCTAGAACCATTTTAAGCCTAGCCATTCATGACTCCGTCCCTGGAGACTTCAAAACTGGTTGTATGGAAAGTTCTCCACTGTTTTACATCTTAAGGATTTCCTCTGAATTACAAGAAAGTGGAATTACCCCCTTCTCAGGTAGAGATTCCAACAGCCATTCTGAAAACAAACGCTTGTATTGCTTCCTTTTCTTCAGACAGAATGTAGCTGAAGATGGAATTATTTTCACACATTTCTTAACAATAATAAATTACAACAGTTTTCCTAAAAGCTCTGGATTACATCTACCTATCTATCCTTATGGTACCCCATTCAAAACATCACATAAGAAGACTGCAATGGCATCTGCACATTTGTATTCATCAACTAGAATATATACTTCCACTGATTCCAGCTTTGTTGAAACAAAGAGTATTGTGGTATAACCAGAATACTATCACACAAGGGTTAATTTTTGTATCTCCCGTGCCAAGTCCATTACAATAAGGGCACTGGATTATGCTGGAGGAAACAGCTAAAAATTCAGGCCCATGGTGCAATCACTTAGGAAGCACTACATCAACCGCAAAAAGATATTAACAATTCACTTCGCCCTGGAACTTTTCAGTCAGCTCTAAAAAATCTGTATTATTATACTGTGACATGCAATGCAACAGTATTAATAAGTAACAAGCCCTCACTTGACATCTTTGCAGATTTGCTGTGAATATCTGGAAACAAGCTATTCATATAAATCTTACTCTCCAAACAGTTTATATTTCAAGTCATGAGAATACCCTGGCAGACAGCCTGAGCAGAAAAGTGTTAGTGTTGCACAAGTGGTAAGTGAACAAAAACATCTTCTTGATTTTAGCAAAGATATGGGGTAATCCAAAGGTGAGCCAATTTGTATTTCATTAGAATCGTCAGCTTCCTTTTTTATTTGTACACGACTTTCTCAGGAACATTAATGTTTATCTATATATTATTAATCACTTGAAATCAAAACCTAATGCAGATTTTTCCCTCAATACTTCTCCTAAGAGTCTTATTTAAGCTAAAAAGAGAGAAAGCAGACTTGCTACTCATAGCTCCAAGTTGGCCCGGATTCATGCTTTTAACATTGGTATTGGTCAATCCTCCCAATAATCCTGCAATTGTACAACAGAATTTTGTCTCAGTAAAATGACAGAATCCTGCATCTGAATCCAAAGTCCATGGGTCTAACAGCCTGGAGGATCTCTGATTAGCTCTGAATAACCATCTGTATTTTTATCATAATTATTAAAAAAATAATATATATATATATATATATATATATATATATATACATATATTTTTTTTTTCCCCTCTGGGTGAGCTAGGGGAGAAATGGCTCCTGAGGGTACTAATTGCAGTGTGGAGAGAAAGGCGTATCCCAGATGACTGGAGAATAAGCATACTCGTGCCAGTGTACAAGAACAAAGGGGACATCCACAACTGTGGGCAGTACAGAGGCATCAAACTCCTACCACATTGCATGAAAGTTCTGGAGAGGGTGACTGATAAACGGATACGCAGAATAGTAGAATGTAAGATGGGAGATGAACAGTTCGGATTCAGATCAGGATGCAGCACAATTGACACGATGTTTGCATTGAGACAGATACTTGAGAAGAAACTAGAGAAGAGGAGAGAGTCAAACTGGGCTTTCCTAGACTTGGAGAAAGCATATGACAAGGTCCCAAGAAAGCTGATCTGGGCAGTACTGCGGTGGTTTGAAGTCCCAGAAACATTGGTAGAATTAGTACAGGCTATGTACAAGGACCCAGTGACTCAAGTCACAGTCAGTGTTTGGCCTCACTGAGGGGTTCCCAGTGTGAGTGGGTGTACACCAGGGTTCAGCTCTGAGCCCACTGCTGTTCATACTGGTAATGGACTACATCAGCAAACAGGATGGAGGGGTCAGAGCAACAAAGCTGCTGTATGCAGACGATGTGGCAGTACAGGCAGACTCTGATCTAGAACTTCAGCAAAGGATAGGAGAATGGAATGCAAATCTGAAGGCACATGGGATGAAACTAAGCACAGATAAGACAGTGGTAATGGCAGCAGATTGGGGAAATCAGAAGAAGCTGAGAATAGAGATAGATGGGAAGATAGTGGAACAGGTAAACAGCTTCAAGTATCTGGGAGGGGTGGTTGAGGAGAAGGGTAGTCTGAATGAAGAGGTCAAAGCTAGAATCAGAGGGGCTGCAGCCAACTGGCATAGAGTATCAGGTGTAGTATATGACAGAAGAATGCCAAAGAAGCTGAAAAGTAAGGTGTACAAGACAGTGGTGTGACCAATACTACTGTATGGTACAGAAACCTGGGCAGTAAAGGCAGAACAGTTGAAGAAGCTAGAGGTGATGGAAATGAAGTGCCTGAGAAAGGTGGTAGGATGCACACTGCAGGACAGGTGAAGAAATGAGGACATAAGAGCAGAAGCCAAAGTAGCTCCGATTGCAGAAAAGATCAAAGAGAACAGATTACGATGGTATGGGCACATGTGTAGAAAAGCAGAAGACAATCTGGTGAGGGAGATTTGGGACAGACAGGAAGAAGATAAGAGGAAGCGAAGGCGTCCAGCAAAGAGGTGGATGGATTGTGTGAAAGAAGATCTGCGACAGTCAGGCATGAGTGTTGAAGAAGGCAGGAGAGTGGCACTGAATTGAGAGAGTTGGCGACAGTTAATACGATACCCCGACCCCATGTAAATGGGAAAAAGGGAATGATGATATATATATATATATATATATATATATATATATATATATATATATATATCAGTGTCATTTTGCCAAAAATTTCTGACATAGAATCCAAATTGCCGAAAATCCATTTCACCGAAAATAGTACTGACAGTGTATCTGCCCTTTACACTGTAGTGCAATCTCAGAGTGAGAATATTAAAGTAGGGGAGTGTGGGGGCATAGCCCCCCCACCCAGTAGAGTTTAATATTGTCTAGTATTGTTTTATATTGAGCAGTCCCTATTAAAAGGGTAAGTAAGTAGTTTATAACCTGAGTAGGTGGGGGGGCTATGCTCCCACACCCCCCCCACTTTAGTATTCTCACTCCGAGATCGTACTACAGTGGGGAAAAGGGCAGACACACTGTCAGTACTATTTTCGGCAATTTGGGCCGTATGTCAGAAATTTTCGGCGAAATGCCATAGACCCATATATATATATATATATATATATATATATATATATATATATATATATAGAGCGAGAGAGAGAGAGAGGGAAGCTAAGAAACTTGACATTTGAAAATCATATCTTTCTAAATGAGTAAGATGTTTTTATTGGCCTAAAAACAAAGTTTTATAACTTGTCGCTTGCTCAGTTCCTTGGGTTCTAGAGTATCTAACCTCTGTATTCAGTACTGATTCAATTTATTGTCCATCTAGTTGCACTTATCTGTGTTTTATCCTGTATGCCTGTCTCTCTAACTATAGCTTCACCCAGGTGGGTTCATGTTATAATTTTGAAAACTATCATTCTGATATTCAGAATGATGAGTTTAATAGCAAACCCGGGGAATATATAGTGGAATATATACTAAGTCCAAGGTTTCATTTTATTGAGTTTTGTTCCTAGTCCAAGGTAAAGTGACACTAGAGTGTAGAGTTAGCAGAGGTAAGTATAACAGTGAGTTTCATAATTATCCATTCTAATGTTGGATTTAGACTTTTTTGAACATTTGGGATTCACACAATGTGTTGTTGCATTTGTCATGAGGATCTCTCAGTTTCATAGGTCATAGGAGGTTACTAGGCTAAATGCCCTACAACCTTTTTTAGCCTAACCATTCATGGCCCAATTTTCCAGATGAACAATGCCCACAGACCAAAACAGCTTTGATGTATGCCTGTGCCTTAGGGCATCTACAAGCTATCGTTTTCCATAATGGCCGCAGGTGACAAGCCAGGGGTGAATTTGCAATTTCCCATCCATTGATCCAAACTGCATTTGAATAGGTTTAGGTAAGAGCGCTGCTTCACATGAATGGGGGAGTCTGCTCCAGAGAAAGAGTAATCTCTGATACACATACCTGTACCTCCAATATGTTTTGTTTATGTTACAGATGAAGTTTAGATTCTTAGCTTGGGTAATACTAGTGATGTTTGTTTTGTGAAGGTGTAGCAAATCCATACTAGGCCCTGTAGGATAGGCATAGATCTCTCCTCAGTAGTCTGTAGGAGACCAAGTACAGGGACAAGAGTTTCAGATGGTCTGCATAGGACATGTTATTTACACCCTGTATTCTTTTAGTGAGGAACCTCTGTGGCTGCTCCAGCTATTGCACATTCCTGGTCGGGTACATGCTGAAGGGTGCATTGTACTTGATTATTGGTCTAATGAGGGCTGAGTATAGTGGGATAATGATCTCTTTAGATCTAGATGCCGCACCCTTACTAATTAGTTGAGCCATGTAGAAGGATTTTCTCACCCACATGAACATATGGTGATTAAAGTTCAGATTATTGTCAATTTGAGTTCCCAAGTCTCTTACCACTGGGTCTGTTCTTAGGTGAATGCTATCAATGTTGTAATTTGTAGGGGTGGTCATCTTTCCAAAGGGTATTATTATGTACGTTTGCTGTAAAACAATAGTTGAAGGGATTGCTTCACTCCGGACTTAAAGAGCTATAGTAACACCTGTTCGGCACTTAGTTTTATGAATGAAAACTAATGCTTCTTCCCTTTGAGCTTGCCATTACATTTGATCTCAAATAACCTTCCTAGAAAATGTGTTCATGTCAATTTGGAGGATATCCAAGTTAGAAGCACCAAAGTGTAAAAAAGCCATACACAGTTCCCACTGGGACAAGGCATCATTGAAGGAAAAGTCCATCCTCATATTTAGTTTTACTCAAGCCTGGGGTTTCTTTTTTCCCTATAACATAGTTCCAGTATAACTTACTAACCAGTAACCTACCTGTACTTTATAAATCTTTTATTTAATTTAATTTCATTACCTTGAAATCAAAGGAAGAGAAAGCGCACTCACCTTTTTTAAGCTTTATCTCTTATGTGCCTCAGCAGAGGACATGCCACAGATACAAGGGAATCTGTATGTTTTTCCTATCAGGTACTGCCATCATACATAGGCAGTCCTCAGTCTTGCTCATGTAACAAGATGCTGTACTAATGTGCAGAGAGACTTTTCTCTACAGCTTTAGCTGCACAGAGGAATAGAAACAGTGTTGGTGTTCATAGTTGACCACATCTTTGTGGATATTGATTCACTTTTTTGTAGGTAGCATTGTTTTATATAAGTACAACATACTTACAGACAGTACCGTTTTCATCTTAGTCACAACACAGAGAACAACTAATTCATCACACTCAGGAATTATGGTTTTGATGAAGTGTAGTATACTACAGTATAAGAAATCAAGAGGGCAGCAATACAACAACAGAAGTGGAAAATGTAATGTGCAAAGGCATTTGTTCCACAGTAATAATTGTAATAATAATAATCTCATAAAAACACAAATTCAGTTACACAAGTTTTTACCTATTTTGAAGCAGTACTATGCAACATTGTAAGAATAGCTTTAAGATAATGGGTATTATAAAAGTAAAATACTTTTCAACAAATGGAACCAATTTCTACATTAAGGGTTAAAAACACATCTTTTTATTACAGGCACTGGGGAATATCAGTAGTTTGTATGTCTTGTACAAGTTCTATGAAGTATTGCAGTTCCCAGTTTACAGTGATTGCTTTGACACCTCAGGAAGTGTGTGAGGCAGGGTCTGTCAATACATGAAGGACTACAAATTGAAAACTTTAGAAAAACCTGCAGTTCAGATATTTTGTTTTATTGAGGATTTATAACTGCTATGAAAATGTTGGAGCAAGTCTGAGAAAAAAATTAGTGAAATTCCAACAAAAAGTCCACAGATGGCCAAGCAGTAACAGAAGATCAAATTAGTGTGACAGGAGCCATGATGGCCATTTATGATAAACCATGGTAAAATATATTAAGAAGTAGTTGGCATGATTTTGATGCATTAAAATATCTCAGAAACATATATACAATGAAAAACAACAATAATAACAAGAAGCATTTAATTCCAAGGTGATAGTTTTTCTTTATGGACTTTTTTTCTTTTCTTCCTAAGGTGGGTGGTTTCAGATTTCTCTTAAAAGCAGTGTACTCAGCCATCTGTCCTGTATCCTAAGCAAAAAAAAAAAAAAAAAAAAAAAAAAAAAGGAAAGAGTTTTGCATCATATAGATGTACATAAATCATTCATATCTAACAACAATGATAATAAGTCTATAAGGTAAACTAATGAACTGCTTTTTTTGTTTGTTTGAAGAGAAATGGGGTCATCCTTTCACTAAAAACAACCTTTTATGGTTATCTATCTTTATTACCTCCTCTGAGATACAGTGATCTCAGAATTAGAATATATAAGAAATGGGGTATAGTTGGTGCAGTCATCACATTGGGAAGTGCATGGGGGTGGGCTTGCCGTCTATAAAACAGTTATTTTCACCTTTCTGCTTTTTTTCACAAGATATCATTATACACTCTGCCATCCTTTGTTCCCCACCTACTCTAATTGTCTCTGACCTACATTGTTTCCTTATTCCCGCCTCAGTATTTTTTTCACTTATCTTTCCTGCTTTTTTCTCTTTTCTTACCTTTCTCATCTCACCCATCTTTTCCTACTGTCAGCCTACCAACCTGCATCTCAGCTGTTTTCAATAGTTTATATACTGTAATAAATACTCTTTTTATGTTTTACCTTATATTTTATATTCATTATTTTTTCCTTGTAACTTAGTATAAGTCTAGTGCCAACATTTCACTGTTATATGATATTATTACAAAATTACATCATATTGCATGTTGTTTTAAAAATTGCATTGTACAGTATAATATAATAAGTTTCCTTCTTTTATACTTTGTACTATATTTCATGACTCAGTATTGTTTTATAACTCTTAATACAATATAATCATTAATTGTAAATTGTATTTTTGTACTGGAGCTTTTCTTTCTGGGCCTCCTCTGAAGCTGGGTCTATTTAGGCCCAGTCAAACTAACTGTGTAAACAAATACCAGTAGAGGCATACATACATACATATATACATACATACATATATACAAATGAATAAATAACAGCTCTCTGTTTTTTAAGAATCCATTTAAATATTAATAATGTTGACATATTTGTATGTTTCTGTCATGTCTTCTCTCCTCTCTCCCTTCAATGGTAAGCATATTAAGTTATGTGAACCTGTCTTGATATGTTATCCATATAAGAAAATACCTGATTTTGTTGCATTTTTTCATACCCTTTTTTATGTCAATGTAATTGTAAGGTGGAGTTTCCAGATATGTATGCAGTTTTTAAGGTGTGATCTCATCAAGTGTATGTATAATGACAGAATAACTTACCATTTCTAGTAATAATACTTCTCCCTATATATATCCCAGAATAATATGAAAATATTGCAATGTAGGTCATGTTGTAACCTCCTTTTAAAGATAATGGATAATACAAAACAAAAAGAAAAAAACACTCAAACCATTAGATAATAGTATTCTTAAGCTGCATTCAACATTTAGGTACTTAAATGTTTTTCTAACACATGGTTCTCAATTTGTGGACATGGAGCAAGTTAAAAATATAGCTGATCAGGAAACACGCATTTAAAGATTCAAAGTTCTCACAGATGACAACTGCAAATACAGGTATTCTTGACAGCTCTGGTGGTTTATAGGAATAAAGCCCTGACTATGTCCTAGGCAACCTATTTTTTTTTTATTAGCGTACCAGGTACCTATTAGGAACTGGTGGGGAGAAGGGAGGAATGAACAGGCGTTACCTGCTCATTCTTCTTTGGCAGGAGGAATAAGGGATGAAATGAAAGTGAAGGCAGACCATTCCTTTGGCCTCATTGAAAGACAAGAGCTACAAATATCAGACGGGCTAGGTGAGTATCTGGGAAGTAGATGTTGTTGCCATCTTAGGGAGGGGGCAGAGATGCACCTAAAATCATGCCTTATAGTTTACTGTCACCTTCTAAAGAATACCTTCACATGGCGGGGGTAAGACTTCTCTGTAGCATGTCAAGCCACCCATCACAAGTCCTTGTGGTTTACCAACAATGATATTGTACCTGAATACCTTGATATTCTCTTTACCTCATCCAGAAAATTAAATTTGGACTCCACTAACAGAAGACTCTCCACACTGGTAATCCTATGGATATTGTGGGACTGCATACATATCTGCTGACCTCACAAGACCCAAATGTAGTGAATGTTTTGAAACATGAAGTGAATAAGTCGAAGATGATTTCCCTGCTTAGTTTAGCAGAAGCATATCGATGTCAAGTGGGAATGGAAATCAAACCAGAAGTAGGTAAAAATCAGGCAGTGAATGAATGTGCCAAAAAACAAAAGAAAGAATATAAGGTGAAGGATCATATGAGAAGGCAAGAAATGTGGAAAATGCATAAATATTGTTGCAAGTATAGAAAACTCTTAGAACAACCTTATGTTGATCAGGACTGAAAGCAGGAATAGTGAAGGAGAGGTGAACTTAAACCAAAAGATGAAAGGTTAATATTGGCGGCCCAAGATAGTGGACTACATACATGTTGGTTTACAAAGTCCATTGGACATGTTGGAGAAACAGACAAATGTAGGTTTTGTAAAACAGAATTGGAAACAGTTGCATATAATGTTGCTGGTTGTGATATACTAATGGCAGGAGGATTGTGTATTGAAAGACATAATAATGTTGCAAGACTGTTGCTTTGTGGATTGTGCAAACATTATAATACTGAAGTAGCTGAAAAACACTGGAAACGTGAACCACAAAGCATCATAGAAAATGATGAAGTTTATATCACATGGGGTCATCCATTACCAACAGTTCAAAAAATAGATGCGAGGAAACCAGATACAGTGATCCATGAAAAGATGACAAAAGTAGCACTGATCACTGAAATTGCTGCACCCAGTGACTACAGTATCTTGCGTACAGAGAGACACAAAGTCATAAAATACCAGGATTTGCAGGCAGAACTAAGGGTAATGTGGAAGAAAGATACCCAGGCAGTTCCAGTAGTAGTAGGAGCAACAGGTCTTATAAAAAATTATTTACAATCATACTTAGATATGTTACAGATACATGTAACTCCATATTTATTGCAGGAGTCATTACTGGGCACATTGTGAGTGCCACGAAGAGCACTTCTGGCTAACATCAAAGATTGAAACAATACTAATTTCATGAACTTTTTGACTTAGGAATGGGGTCCATCCCTGTCATGGTATTAGAAACCCAAAAGACTTGAAGAAATTAAAAAAGGTAATCCTAGTCTGGGGGATGAAAGTGACTGATCAACCAGGAGGGTAGTGAGTAGGACATTAAAACATGGTTGGTGGCTGATGCGGTGCAAGGCCAAAGTGTGCTGCCTTCACTAGTGCTTTCATTTTGGCTTCCTAGGTGCATGTGAATTTAAAAGTCATAAATGGAGTACATTTACTAATAAAGAATTGTCTTCTAATAAAGAAATGCAGCCAATGCATATATACATGACATGTTCATTATGTAGTCTTGCTTTAACAAAGCATATTAATCTGTCAGAATGTTAAACATTCTGAGCAGAGCACAAAAATTAATGTCATCACCAAATAACTTTATCTGCATTGTTTTCACATGCTACATACAGTTCTTAGTGCAGATAAGTAAGAATACTAGCAACAGCCATGTTTGCTGGGCTTAAACTAATTCAGTATTGCTTACTTTAAATGTTTTAGTATCAAGAAATTTGTCAGAAATCATGTAGGTCATATACTAATTTAATAGAATAAATGTTTGCAGGAAGAAAAATCATGAACACATTATAATTTTAAACATATTTAAGAAGGAGTTGATTTAAATGTTTTCATTACTAAAGAATCTTGAAATGTAAATGGCTGCACCCTTGTATTTACAAACGGCCTAGTGAGACTTATATAATTTATGTGGCTGAGAAACACTGCTCATGCTCATGTTAGAAATATGTCAGAATAATGATGGCATTGCTTTTTAAATTTCACATGTGTTAATTGAAGTAAATACTTGCATTAGAAGCATCCCAGAAGTGTCAGATTGTGCTTAAATTTTAACACATTAAAATAAGATTAACACAGATAAATACACGTAACAAAATAAATATTCAAATAAAAAGTAGCATTTATGATTACTGATGATGGAATTTCTTGTAGCTTTTTTTAAGTTTGATAAAAAGTACTCTGTGTAAAAACTTTTTTCAAAGTAAACCTTTAATAACTTATATTCTTGGTAGTTATGAGTGTCACTGTTATTATTTTATGATCAGTGTTATGCAGATGAGCCTGAAGTCTTAGCCCATTTACTTTGTGTTGTAATAAAATAAAAAGGAAACATTAGGAGATGTATGGTCTTTGTATCTGCTAAATACTGTGGTGTATATCTACATGAAAAATTATAGTGGGCAACACTCGGCAAGCCATTGTTCACAGAGTAATGGAAAATACATGGACATAAAGGTTTGTTACGGCTATTGGTGTTTCCAAAATCATCTTACCATTGTGGAGGTGAGGAAAAACAAATCATCCCATATATTAGTTAAGCCTTAAGAAGCAGTGGAAGAAAGGCACCCGTAGTGTAGTGGCGATAACAACACTAGCGGAAAGCTGGGCATTCACATACCGCAATGTTGGCATCAGAGGATATGAATAGAAAATGTTTGACAACTGTAAACTTTGATTGTCATCACTAATCAATTAGACAATGCTATACATCAAACAATAGGCTTTGACCTTTAACAAAACTGCAATTGGAGAAGTGCAGGCTTAGAACTGGGTTCAGCAGGCTGTCAGCAGCTCCTTAATGTGCTATGGATCATCTAAGAGCACAATTTAATGGCAGACCAATACTTTGTTTTGTTTATGCATACACATATGTCAACACATACACAAACAAAACATTCATTTTGATATAGCTACGAAAAAAGTCAGCTAGTTGTCACAGTAAAGGCATCATGTAAAGAAAAATGATAGTGTTTTAAAGCTGGCATTAAAGTATGACATATTGTTAAAGTTGTGTTCATGCATTTGTATGTTGACTGCATACATTTTTTTGACCCAAATTCCCTAGACAACCTTTTCATGAGTCAAACACATTGCATGCAAAATTACAGTAACTGTCTGATGATGTGAAAAATCCTACAATGTTATTAAAGTTTGTGAGGTAAAACTACATAGGCATGTAGTGTAGAAACCCTGCTCCAGCAATATTCTGTGCTCAGCCATACTTATTTATCAGCATTAACTAATTTCCAAAAACGTTGTGTGAGATTCCAGCATTTCTGCCCATCATCTCTTACTATAATGTTATTGGAATAGCTGCCATGTTATCATGTTGTGTTCATTGCAGACTTTTTTTCCTGAAAATTTAGGAAAAGCATGCTTAACTTAACACTGAGATTGGAAACTAGGACAACAAACATGAGAAGGATCAGGTCATGGACAATTAAGAAATCAGAGTGGTGTTGTTAATAATAATTTGTAACTTTGGATAGAGTAGTGTAATAGTGAGCATGGAAGTGGATGCTGACAGCCAGTGCCCATGACAGGTTATTGTTGCAGTGTCAAATGCAAAAATACAATCTAATAGGGGGGGGGGGGGCATCTGAATGCCAAGCAGTCACAGCTGTGTCTATCTACACTACACTATACTTGATCTTAGTCAAAATGTTAAGAAGTGATATCTATGTTGGCATCCCTTTTTTGTTGTTTTTGAACACCTTTATTAAATTATCACTTATGATGTAGGTACACATAAGTTAACAGATAAGAAAACAAACCATATTAATGTTTGTTATATTCACACATTATACATTACATATATGTTTTATTTCTTTTTAAGGATTATGCACTCCAACATTACATGAATTGGTCAACTCTTACTTTACAAATACTACTAGCTATGTTCAAAGCCTAGGTTTTGTTATCAAGATGTAACAAATTTGTATTTCCTTATGTATACTACATTTTGTTTACTTTATACTTTATTGATTATTGTAATATGTACATTATAATTTACTGTTACTCATGGAGCTTTTCTCCATGGGACATTGCTGAAAAAGGACATGTGTCCAGTTGGACCTTTCTGGCAAACAAATGTTAAATAAACAAATAAATAAATAAATAAATAAACTCTTGCCTTCTCTTGAACCTTACATCTCTTGGCAGGATCCAAGTGACTGGACACGTGCATGGGTTTGATAATCAGCTACATCAATGTGTCAATAAAAATAACAGCCCACAGTAGAGGGAGATAAGATCACTAAAGGGACAAGCATTAAACTACACTGGTGGAGGAAATAATTACAATCAACAATGTGCAATTCTTTTTGCATCTCTGAAATAAACACGGAGGATACTGTTTTTCCTACATTTTTTCTGGCATACTAATTTGACTGAAGTATAACTATTCTGGGACATCTTAGCCCTTATTTAGTCTATTTTATTATTATCATCATTATCAGCCCCATTTTTTTCTACCTGGGGTCGGGGTATTGTGTTAACTGTCGCCAACTCTCTCAATTCAGTGCCACACTCCTGCCTTCTTCAACACATGCCTGACTGTCGCAGATCTTCTTTCACACAATCCATCCACCTCTTTGCTGGACATTCTTGCTTCCTCTTACCTTCTTCCTGTCTGTCCCAAATCTTCCTCACCAGATTGTCTTCTGCTTTTCTGCATGTGTCCAAACCACCATAATTTGTTCTCTTTGATCTTTTTTGCAATTGGAGCTACTTTGGCTTCTGCTGTTATGTCCTCATTTCTTCGTCTGCCCCATAGTTGCATCCTACCACCCTTCAAAGACACTTCATTTCCATAACCTCTAGCTTCTTCATCTGTTCTGCCTTTACTACCCATGCTTCTGTACCATACAGTAGTACTGGTTGCACCACTTTCTTATACACCTTACTTTTAGCTTCTTTGGCATTCTTCTGTCATAGACTACACCTGACACTATATGCCAGTTGGCTGCAGCCCCTCTGATTCTAGCTTTGACCTCTTGATTCAGACTTCCCTTCTCCTCAGTCACCCCTCCCATATACTTGAAGCTATTTACCTGTTCCACTATCTTCCCTTCTATCTCTGTTCTCAGCTTCTCCTGATTTCCCCAGTTTGCTGCCATTACTACTGTCTTATCTGTGCTTAGTTTCATCCCATGTGCCTTCAGTTCTGCATTCCATTCTCCTATCCTTTGCTGAAGTTCTAGCCCAGAGTCTGCTTGTAATGCCACATTGTCTGCATACAGCAACTTTGTTGATCTGTCCCCTCTGACCTGTTTGCTAATGTAGTCCACCACCAGTATGAGCAGCAGTGGGTTCGGAGCTGAACCCTGGTGTACACCCACTCCTACTGAGAACCCCTCTGTGAGGCCGAACACTGTTCATGTTTGAATCATTGAGTCCTAGTACATAGCCTGCACTAATTCTACCAATGTTTCTGAGACTTCAAACCACTGCAGTACTGCCCAGATCAGCTTTCTTGGGACCTTGTCATATGCTTTCTCCAAGTCTAGGAATGCCCAGTTGTACTTTCTCCTCATCTCTAGCTTATTCTCAAGTATGTTTCACTGCAAACATCAAGTCAGTTGTGCTACATCTTGACTTGAATCCGAACTGCTCATCTCCCATCTTACATGTTACTACTCTGTGTATCCATTTATCAATCACCCTCTCCAGAACTTTCATGCAATGTGGTAGGAGTTTGATGCCTCTGTACTGTCCACAGTTGTGGATGTCCCCTTTGTTCTTGTACACTGGCATGAGTATGCTTATTGTCCAGTCATCTGGGATACACCTTTCTCTCCACACTGGTATTAGTACCCTCAGGAGCCATTTCTCCCCTACCTCATCCAGCATCTTGATCGTATCTGCTGTGACCTCATCTGAGCCTGCTGCTTTCCCTGACTTCATTTTTTCCTTAGTGCTGTTCTTACTTCTTCTAGGGTGGGTTCCTCTTCTTCTTTCATTGTAGGCTGTTTCTGGGGCAGTACAACTTCTGTGGGATTTTCTTCATTCAGAAGCTGCTGGAAATACTCCTTACATCTGCCTTTGATGTCCTGTGAACTGGTAAACAGGTAGTTGCTGGCATCCCTTATGAAGGGTGTCTGACTATCTTCTTTATCTTTCTGTCAGACACCCATCATAAGGGAATTAGTCTACTTTATTAATGGGCATGAAATACCTACTACTGTAGGTAAAAACTCATTGAAATGCTACCAATCTACGTTTTAATGTTATTCACAAGAGATAAAAAGAAGTTATGTCTTACCATAACGTTCCATCTGTATTGTTGATCCTTGTTCAGTCATTATGCATGGGTATCGGTTCTGAGCTTGGAACAGAGCCGGACATTTTCCAAGCTCGCGTCAGCTTCAAACTCTCGAGCTAAATTCTTACCCACAGTCCCCCTCTCCCTGTTACCTCAGATTGAGTTTGCAAGTTAAAAAAGGTAGAGGCTACTTCTGGTCAAATAACCTAAGAGAACTGGATGGTGAGATCCACTAGAAACCACAGGAGGGGGAAGGAGGGAGGGTCGTAATGACTGAACGACGATCAACAATACAGATGGAACGTTATGGTAAGACAAGACTTCTTTATCTGATATTTTTAATCCTCGTTCATTCCTTACACATGGGACAGAATCCCCAGCTACCTCTATTCCTGGGAGGCTCTCATAGAAGGACATTCCTGAGCACCATAGAAACGAAAGATGCTCTTCCCCTGGAGGCCAAATCCAATTTGTAATGATTGATGAAGGTATGAGGCGTAGCCCAAGTTGCAGCTGCACAGATGTCATGTAAAGAAGCTCTGGCATGGAGGGCAGCAGAAGTTGCCACCTACCTTGTTGAATGAGCTAATGTGACCTTAGCAACAGCAGATCCTAATCTAGATCTAGAAGAGGCCAAAAATAACTGGTCAGATTTATGAAAGAGTTTAGTCCTGTTTAAGTAAAAATGGATTTGCCTGTGGATATCTAGGGTATGTAGGCAATACTCTCCTCTGTTTGAATGGTTGGGAAAGAAAACTGGCAATTCAATGACTTGATTAATGAACATTTCAGAGATCACTTTAGGCAGAAATGATGGATTAGTTCTCAGAGACACTCTATCTCTATGAAAAATCAAGTATGGACTCTTGATACATAAAGCTTGAAGTTCAGAAATACGTCTGGCAGAAGTAATAGTGACCAAAAACAAGGTTTTCCATGACAAATACTTGAGGTCACAAGAAGAGGCTGGTTCGAAAGGTGCCATTCTCAGAGTTTGTAGAACTAATGATAAATCCCATGGTTGAATAGGTTCTCTAAAAGGTGGCTTCAGATGAGTCACACCTTTTATGAAGGTTTTGCACAATTTATGGGACATAAAAGAGGAATCTTGGACACCCTCATGAAAATGAGAAATGTGGCCAAATGAACTCTAATGGTAGAGGCCGATAGATCCGATTGAAACAGGTCGGCCAGATAGTTTAGTATTATCGACACTGGTGCTGAAAAGGGGTCTACTTGTTTATCTTTCAGCCAACAGGTAAATCTTTTCCACTTGCTCAGATAAGTAATTCTAGTGGAAGACTTATGAGAAGCAATGAGAATATCACGTACTGGTAAAGAAAGATCATTCTGCCTGGCAATCAAGGGAATTGGAGTAGCCAAGCCATTAGCTTCAGGCTGTTCAGATTGGGATGAATCAGGTTCTGTGGGTGTGAGATCAACTCCGGGATTGGATGGAGAATCCATGGTCGATCTAGTAGGTGAGGCCAAAGGAATGGGAACCAAATCTGTCGGGGCCAATATGGTGCTATGAGGATTACCTTGCTCTTCAACCGCCGGGCTTTCTTCAGAAAATGGGGAATGAGAGGAAAGGGCAGAAATGAGTAGAGAAGACCCGAGGACCAATTGTGGACTAGAGCGTCCCTGGGTGACTGTCCCAGAGGGGGAATCAGGGTGAAGTAGTTGCTGCATTTGTAGTTGGTCAGGGATGCAAACAGGTCACAGCAAGGACAGCCCCAGCGGTGGAAGATCTCCGCCGCTATCAAGGGATTTAGGGACCACTCGTGAGGTTGAAGGATGCATCTGCTGAGTCTGTCTGCTATCACGTTGGAACTCCCGGGAATGTGAGTTGCTAGAAGAAAATGGTTGGTAGCCATCACCCATTGTCATATCCTCATGGCCTCTCGACAAAGGGTGTAAGATTTGGTTCCACCTTGCTTGTTGATGTACCAGACCACCACCATGTTGTCTGATTGAATCGCAATTGTCCCAGATGGCAGCAGGGGATGGAATGCTTGCAATGCCAGAAGCACTGCCCTCAGCTCTAGAACATTTATATGCAGATGGAACTCCAGTTGGGATCAAGTGCCTTGGACTGTGTGTCCCTGACATAGCCCCCCCACCCCATCAGGGAGGCGTCCGTGGTCACTCTGGCCTTGGGTTGCTGGGAGGAGAAGGGGTGAGACCATTGTGAGAGATTGTGTGTCATCCACCAATTTAAATCCTGTTTGCACCTGTGGGTTACTCGAATCATGGCTGAAAGAGGATGCTGAAAAGGATACCATTGGGTGAGCAGTAGCTATTTTAGAAGCCTCATGTGAAACCTGGCCAGGGGAACAATGATGATGGAGGCTGCCATGGAACCCAACAGCTGTAGAACTGAGTGAGCCATGGATTTTTCCTTTGAAAGGACTGGAATTAGTTGTTGCTTTATCCTTAAAATTCTGTGCTCTGGAATAGCAGCTCTGCAGTTCTTTGTGTTCAAGATAACCCCTATGAATTCTGTCGACTGAGATGGGGTGAGATTGGATTTATGCCAGTTTATGGTTATGCTTAGCCTTTTGAGCAGTGAGGAGAGAGTATGCCAGGGCTTTTTCCAGTAGATGTCTGGTGGGGGCAGAAATGAGTCAGTCGTCTAGGTATGGAAACACCTGGAATCCTTGAAGTTGCAAGTGAGCTGTGACAACTGCCATGCACTTTGTGAACACTCTGGGGGCTGTAGAGAGACTGAAGGGCAGTACTCTGAACTGGTAGTGACTGGCTCCCACATGGAAGCGCAGAAATCTTCTTGATGGCCTGTCCACCTTTATGTGATAGTACGCATCTTGAAGATCTATAGAGCACATCTAATCATCTTTTTCCAAAAGCGGGAGGATAGACTGTATAGTGACCATCTGGAATTTTTGTACTCTCACAAACTTGTTCAATAAACTGAGATCCAAAATTGGTCTCCAGTCCCCGGTTTTCTTTGGCACCAAAAATAGTCTTGAGTAGAATCCGGATCCTATCTGGTCTGGAGGGACTATTTGGATGACTCTTTCTTAGCAGCTTTTCTATCTCTAGTGCTGCTTCTTTCCTTTGACTGGGTGGAACATCAGGAAGATTTTTTTGAAGGGATGGGACAAAGATCAAAGGGGATATGATAGCCTCTGGTTATGATCCTTTGCACCCAGGAATCGGGGGTGATGGTTAGTCAGGTAGAAGGGTACAAGGAGAAACGTCCCCCAACCACCTCCAAAGGAAAGGAGTTGGGCCGCTCTTCTGGAACACTGGTAGAATTGACCAGGGAAAGAATCCCTGGAACCCTGGTTACATGGTCCCCCTCTGCCCCAAAAGGAGTGTCTTCCCTGTGAGTTTCCAACTCTGCCTCTGGGGAGAACTCAGCCTGTGTGTCATGGAAAGGACCCTGAGATTTCTTGAACCATATCTTCCCACTCTTTTGGTTTTGGGAGAAAGCACATTGAGGGGAAGAATAACGGACACCTATGGCAGAAAGGGTCTTACTGTCCTGTTCACATCTGGCCAGTGTGCTTTTAACTTTGGGCCCAAACAATGAGGAGGGCTCAATGAGGGCATTAAGAAAGGAAGACTTAAAAGGTTCCGCAAAGTTGTACAAGCACATCCAGGCTTGTTGTCTCAAGACCGCAGCTGAACCCGCTGCTCTAGCTGCTCCTTCTGGTGCGTGAGATATCAGTCGCATAGAGGAGTTAGATATAGATTAAATGGTGGCCAGCTGAGAGGCCACTTTGTCACGGACCTCATCAGACACTGCACCAGCCAAGGTTTCAGAGAGCTCAGAAAACAGATCCCTTTGAAGCCTGGTAAAATGTGCCACATAATTCAGGGACCTGATAGCAAAGGTCGCTGAAGCAAAGGTGTGCTTCCCTATTCTGTCCAGGGCCCGGGACTCTCTGTTAGGTGGATGGACAGTCTGGCTTTCTTCTGCCAGATCCTTTTTTGTTGCAGCCACCACCACCAAAGCATCTACAGGAAGGCCTTTGGACCAATGGGGATCCGAAGCAGGAGGGGACAAGATCTTATCTGGCCTCCGGGGAATACCTTTGACGGTATCAGGGGCCTTCCAAGCACGCTGCATGATGAACTTGATGAGTTCATCGGCAGGTGGAGTAACCCAGGAGGTAGGGGGCTGGGCACGAAAGGCCTGCAGGAACACAGATTCCTCAGGGGTCGGATTAGAGGACTGCCAGTCACCTCTCTGTTTCAGGATTTCGAGGATATCACCAAAGGATACCTCAGAGGGTGACCGAGGGGATCCTTCCCCCTCATCGAAATCTGTGTCTTCGGTGAGGGACTCCTCTGTGGAGTCCATGTGCTTCCTCTTGCACAAACTTTTCTGGTGGACCTCCTCAGTGGGAGAAGCTGGGGAAGACAATGGAAAGGGGGATTCCTGAGGGAATATGTCCTGAGGCCCTTGCACCCGGTGTCCACTAGGTGAGACTTGTGAAACCAGTGTACCAGAGGAGGGCAGAGGTATAGACAGTCCGGTATTGCCAGCAGCAGCGAAAGCCTTCTCCATCAGTTGGAAGGCTGGTCCACCCAGAGAGGAGTGTATGTCTAGGACAGGGGGCACCCCTCCCCTAAGTGGCTCAGCCTGCCGACCCGGAGTCCCTGGATGGCTGTGGAGCAGCAAGCTATGCATGTCACAGCTGACATCCTGGGTTGTAGCAAAACTTTCCTGCCATGAAGGCAACTGCAGTTCCTTAGTGAGATCCATAAAGGAAAACACAGAAGGGGAAGACTGTAATATATCCATGGACTTCAAAGGCAATGAAGGAGGAGAATAAGAAGGTGTCTTTGGAGATGGGTGATCACCTCCCAAGGAAGGATAGTTCCTGAGGGGTGGACTACCTCTGGCCAAGAATGCCTGGTCCACAAGACGCAACACATCTTGTTCAGAAAGGCTTCTAGTGGACCTCACAGAGACAGAGGGAGAAACAGGCCTGTCCACAAAAGAGGCAGACTTGGTGCCTATCTCATCTCACTGCACCGAGGACAACGGTGCTAAGAGAGACTGGACTACTGTTGTCTGCATGGAAGAAGTCATCGGTGCCGATGTCATTGTCTGCACTGACACAGGGATCGGTGCCGAAGCTGGAACTGACAAAACCGGAGTCAACAATAAAGGCCTCGGTTCTGAGGAAGATCTCAGAGCCGACGCAGTCAAGGTCTGCGCCGAATAAACGGTCGGTGCTGATACAGTGGTAATGGTCTAAACTGAGGAGCCCCTTGGTGCCGATATGTAGAAGGCTGCAGGAGAGGATGGAGCCAAAATCACTAATGTAGCCGATGGCCTCGGTGCCAAAAGTCTGGGCACCGAAAGCACTGGGGCTAACAGAGAGCTCCGGAGCCGAAATTTTAGCCTTTTTAGGTTTTGGTTGGTGAGAGTCCCCAGCTGGGGATGAAGGCAAGGATTTAGCATTAGAAGAAACATCCATTTTCTTATGGGCTTTAGGAGGGGTGAGACCTCTGACCCAGAAATAGCCTCTGAAAAGGGAGATTTTAGAAGTCCCTTCAGTATCAGCTTATTTTTCCTTTCTAACAAAGTCCTATTAGAAAAGTTTTCACAAATAGTACAAGGTGGTTCAACAGATAAATGGGAAGCTCCCAAACAATAAACACATAAAGGGTGTGCATCAGAAGTAGGCAGTTTGTGTCTGAAATCAGAACACCACTTAAACCCTGGACTACCTTTTTTATCTGCCATATTAACTAATAGAAAAGTACCAACAATGGTACAAGAGAGTACCTGAAGATATGAAAGAGAAAGGGAAAAGGATTACCAATGACGGTAAAGAGAAAATTACCTCAGGGTAAAAAAGGTAAGTAAAGGACAGAAAAAACCTGAGGAAATTATGAAAGCTAGATGCGATAGGGCAAGAGACAATAAAATATCAACTTTTCTGACAGAAAAGTAATTTGTAAAGCAATTAAACAACAATTAACTGTATTTAGCTCAAGAGAAGTAGCTTGACACGACCGGATGGCAACGTGGCAAACGAAATCTGAGGTAACAGGGAGAGGGGAATTATGGGTAAGAGTTTAGCTTGAGAGTTTGAAGCTGACCCGAGCTTGGAAAATGGCCGGCTCGGTTCCGAACTCGGAATCGATACCCATGAGTAAGGAATGAACAAGGATTAACAATATCAGATACATAATCACAGTTTGCACCATAATCTATGGTGCATAGGTAAGTATTACTCTAGCTGCCCTTGCAGACCATTTTAATTCTAGTCAGTTTCCTTTTAAATATGCAAATCAAACCCAATACCATCTATCTGTGAGATAAACACCTTAACCATTATACCAACCCCACTTTACTTTATGCATCATTGCCTTGGGAAATTAACCACATGAAAAAAATGATGGCAATATAACCACTGATTAGGACAACACAATGGTGCAGCTATTAGTATTTCTGCCTCACAGTGTTTGGATCCCTGTTTTTCTTCCTGGCTGTGGTACCCTCTGTCCAGGATTTACTCATTCTGTATGTCTGTATGTGTTTTCGCTGCAGTCACCACTCTTTCTACACCCCAAAGACATGCTGGCAGGTGAATGGAGGAGCCTCTAAACTCCCTGTAGTTATGCATCTGTGTGTGTGTGTGTGTGTGTGTGTGTGTGTGTGTGTGTGTGTGTGTGTGTGTGTGTGTGTGTGTGTGTGTGTGTGTGTGTGTGTTCTGTGATGGACTGGCATCCTGTCAATGACATATTCTCTTCCTTACTCCCAATGACTTCTGAGAGCGATTCTACCCTTGACCATGAATAGTATTAAAACAGGTAATAAAAAATGAGTGAATGGTTGTATAAATGGGTGAATGAACTGCTAAATCCATTAGTCCTACACTGTGGATTTTGGTAGTTTTGTAAAACATATCCGTTGTAATGAACTTCCATTTTGTGCCTCAAGTGCCTGTTATTAGTTATGATTTTTTTTGGAGCGGGTGGCTGCTGCTTCTTAAAGGGATCAGACATACAATGCATGGCAAAATAGTTAATCAGGGTGAAGATGAATTTTGGATGGGGAAATTTGCAACACCTGCTGTTAGAGTGTACAAAATAAGGCAACATTAGGTATGAGCTTGCAGGCAGCAAGGATATTCATGTATAATTCTGTCCATTGTAATGGTTAATTCTGGAGTCAAGAGCTTCTCTTCTAGGGCAAGATGCTACAATTGCTGTTGGCTATGCCTAGCCAGTATGTTCTGCTCAATTACTGCTAATAAAAGCGTGCTGTAACACTATGAAACACTAGCCTTGAATCATTACTAAAATGTAACCTGAGGCTGAAGACTGCTATGTGTAATACTTTATTAATGACAGTCTTTTAGGCTGTCAGTAATTTCTATCTGAATGAACTGGAAACATAGACAGAAGGTTAATTATTTACAATGCTGTATAACAACCAGTCTGCTACTGATGACCTACAAGGTGTTGCAAGGTGAAAGCATAAGGCATTCTCATTTTCAGTGTTGAAATAACAAACTTAAATTAACAAAACTCCCAAACATAATACCATACAATACTCACAATGAGCTGAGGATGGAAATTGTTTGCAGGCAAAATATAGCACTGATTCATTTGCTATTATTGTTTGTTAACTATTATAGTATCAGAGTATTATTTTTCTTGTTGGTAGTGTTTACTGTTTATATAACTTCATTCTCCTTGCATCATTTAAACACAGTCAGAGTGGATATGAAACAGAAAAAAAATCTTAGTTCTGTTTTCATGATGTTTGTATTGTCCAGACGATATCTTTATCTTATTATGCTGTAATTTCTTCCTTTATTCAGCTCTCTTCCTTGTCTAACAAACCCCTTCTTCTATTCAAATTGTTTATGCCGCTCTTACCATTACCTGCTAAAGGATGTCTCCTTTCGCCCCCTCCCCCTTTGTCTTTGGTTTCTTCTCACTGATTTCACTTACACTTTCGAAATGCTCACTTACATTTGCCCTTAGTATACAGACTATGAAAACAGAGGCGTTACACTTTAATATTTTCTTCTTGCAATCTATTTTCTTCTGTATTATATCAACAGCACTGAAATTATTCTAATTGTGGACTACCTGCCGTAAAAGTCCAAGATGTCTGCAAAGCCTCCATGTTGTGTGTCTCATTATTCAAAGCAAAGCAACACACTAGATGAGTGATATAAGCTCAGTAATTGCATGCTGATATTCCGTGTCTCTCATTCACACTTGAGTCAGGCCATTGTTCTCTCCTCTGTTGTTAACTTACCTGAAGTAAGCAAGAGTGAAGGTGTTGCAACGTACTTCAGAAAAATATTTTGGTAATGTGCCAGGCACCACCCTCATATGACGTTTTCTTTCCATTCTTTTCCTGGTAAACATTAATATCTGCCTCATGTGCATTCTACTCTGGCACGAAACTAGTGCAGTCATTAAGATCATTAATCTTTCTAAGCTATCATTGACTTAAACACATTTTAGTAGACTGCAGTTTTTTTCAACCTATTTGCAATGTACTGTTAGCATTTTTGCAGTGCTAGGTGAGGATACTATTATGCCTTCAGTACTTACACTGCTAAATTCTCACAGCAGTAATGTATATTAGGACTGCTTTTGTTATTCTTGTCCAGCGATCAGGGTGATGATCAAAAGGGAGTCTTTGGACCAGCCTACCCCACCATTTAGCATATAAATAAAGTAAATAATTAAATAATAGTTTTCCATTACATTCACTTGATCAGTTCATTTATGAAAATTTCTCTTATTCTTGTTGATGATTTTATTGCTAATTGGGTAAAGCTGTCATATGCCTAGCCATCACTTTTACTAGCTGCACGCAGAAAGGGTTGCAATGAATGGTTACATAAAAATCAGGAATGTTAATCTTGTCTGGGTCATGGTAGTTTGCCCAGTGATGAATTTTAGAAAAAAGGTGTTGCACCATTGGTTGTGTGATCTGCACAAACATGATATTACAACAGTGGAAACACCAGTTTATGTCAAAATGGTATGATCTTCAGAATAAATCAACTCTTTTAAGTTTAATTTGATTGACATTTTTATCATAGGTTTGTTTGCAGTTTGCAAGGAATGCTTAGTTTGATAGCTAATGATTACTGAACCAGTATTATATTACAGTATGTGATATTGTTTTACAGAAAAAAAATGAGAATAAGTCTTCCATTTTGTTCAACCTCCACTTTGTCTTTTTCCTTCTCCTTCGCATTTTTTCATCGGTCTCACTGTGCAGTTTCAGAAGATTACTTTACAAGGAAGAAGAAAAAGTGGTTGTGTAGGTGGAGAAATTATACACGAGCACACACATGCACAATCTCACATATGTGCATGCATGAGTGCACACACACACACACACACACACACACACACACACACACACACACACATGCATGCACGTGCACACGCACACACACGCACATACGCACACACGCACATGCACGCACACACACACATGCACACATACATTTTTTATTTATAAAAATCTGGCTTGTGTAATTTTTAGGCACTGGGGATATAGTGTTTGCATGACTACTGTGGGAAGTTGAAGAGGTAGTGATAACTTCCTCAGGTAAATATATTATGTTGATGTATGTTATTTTGTTTCTGCTTCCATCTTTATTTGTATACTGACACAGGCATTGCCTGATAAATTATTTTTGCCACTATCTAAACAACTGTTCATTTTACTTTATTTTATCTGACATCTAGGAAGGTCAGTGTATGACCATTTTCTGTAGAGGTCAGGAAGAAAAAGTCCAACAATGTAAAGTTACTTTACAGGGGCATACTGTGTAAATAAGTTGCAATGTGTTTTACAGAAACAACAGATGAATATGACTACAGCTGAAACAATTGTGTCATATTCTGCAGTACAATTTAAAATTACTGTATAATACACCCTTATAATGTGGATAAGTTAAATTATTTAGTGTGATTGGTTACAGACTATCCATCAGATGTGATTGATGCACAGGTGAAAAAGTACCAGTCATTGACAGCTGGTATATGCCAACTAGTATCACTCCATTCACAGAGCTGATCATTCATCACTAACATGGATCCGACATTAACTCAGCAAACAAAATCTTAAGGCAGGTCCATGAACACAATTCCTTACAAAGAAATGGAATAAGGATGTGTTTTATCATTTTTTGTCACTCTTGTTTGATAACCATCTAACTATAACCATGACTGAGCCCTTTTGTTTCCCATTAATAGAGTAAGAGCTGTGGGTGTGGTGTGGCTGTTATCTAGGCAGCAATGTCTTTTTTCTCCATTTTCTGATCCTAACCTATTTCCCAATTGCTGAGGTGTGTGCTTGCAGATGAAAGGGCCTGCAATGGCTTACCTCGTGAAAATGCATATTCCTGCCTATGCGCCATGAAGGCTGACATGTAAATGAGGCTTGGCATACATCTCTTGCCCATACACCGAATCCTGTGCATCTCTTTTTCCAGTAGCTGCTGGCAGTGCAGTGGACTGAGCCTCTTCCCTCCCACTGACACTTCTCTGCCCAGGTTGCTAGATGATCCCATCTGGTCATCTGGCTCACAGTTCGGGCTTTATCCCTCTGTACCAGTGAACTGACCAAACTGAATAAGGAAATTTTGGTGTTTCCATGACAAACATCCTGCCCCTACATCCATAAACAAATATGAAATACCAGGTATTGTCAGATATTTTTATTACTCTTTTTGACCGCCACTTCAAAATCATTCCCCTACATTGTCACTCTCAACAAGAGAACCTGTTCTGCCTGCCAGCCTGTTGCTTGAGTTCTCAGGACGCATAATGTTTTTCTTTTTTTTGCCTGTGAAATCTATCTTACAACATCTAACAAAAGAGAATGTTGCCTTCATACAATTTACTGGCCAGCATTCAGGGCAAAATGTCATACCTTTAAACTGAAGTGAAAAGACAAAATTAACCAGAAGCAATTTATTTTATTTCTGTTTGCTTCCTGAGATAGTATAATGGTCAAAACTGACCAATTGCAGGCATAGCACTAGTGAAAAAAAAATCACATGTTATAAAGCAATGGAAGTAAAACCAGAGTAGTGGCCATTAAAACATTTATACATCATCCTTAGAACAAATAGTGGAAATGAAATAATAACAGAAATGTTTGAAGTTAATGTAATACTGCAGTGAGGAAGTTCAAAAAGATGTTAAAAGAACGGTATTTACACACTGTTTACAATGCAGTAGTATTGTAACTAGAGTAAATTTTTGTTGTGTCTTTCAGCTTTTCCCGGTTAGGGGTCGCCACAGTGGAACTCCGGTCCGCTAATGATTGGTAGTTGATTTTTACATGCTGAGTTGCCAGCCCTAATGCACAACCTTCAACGAAGGTATGCCCATTCACGCATGTCTCCACGCAGAAGACGCTCTAGCTGAGAGTCGAACCGGACAACGTCTTACTGTGAGGTGACAGCGCTACCGCAGCACGACAAACAAAGGTCACTGAAATAGCAGAGATAAAATGGTTCCATAATTATTTGTACATAATATGATTCTGCGTAAGTGAAACAAGTACTATAAAGATGTGATGTACAGTAGTTAGATTATAGTTTAAAAGTAATTGACATTCAGGAGCAATAGAAGTAATGCAGAATATGTAGTTTGGAACCAGGGATTAGGTAGGTAGGTGACATGTACTTTGGGAATTAGTAGCACTGGGCATGTTTGAAGAGGTACTTTTTAAGCTGCAGTCTGAATTTGTAGTAAGAGTTGGTTTCTTTTAGTTAAATTAGGAGAGCTCGCTGAAGTATGGGAGCAATTATGAAGAAGGCATGTTCTGTGTAGTGCAGAACACATCTTCTCCATAGGCACATTCTATGTAGCACAGTTTACGTTTTGGTGTTATAAGTGTAGAAGTGGTTTGTGAGTAGTGCCTTCCATTGTATGGGGTGTTTTTTCCAGAGTGTTTGGCTGCAAAGGGGGGAAGAAACGTTTACAGATTTAGTACTTTGTAGGGCTGACCATCTAGTAATTGGTCATTTCTTTGTTTAATTGGGAGCCATTCAGTTTATTTTCAAGGTTGTAGCAGTCATACTATTGAAAAGAGTTAGTGATGAAGCAGCAGATAGTGTTAGAAATGGTTTGTAGGGCTCTGTAATTTTTCTTGTAGAAAAGAAGTGGATTCCTTTAATAGTGTTTTCTGGTTGGGTGTGAAAGGTTAGGAGAATTTTCATCCAGAAGAGGAGGGAGTTTATTCTGACCTTGTTTTTTTCTAATGTAGGTGTGGAAGTTAAGTGACCGATCCACCCAAATCCTCATATGTTTGAAGACAGTGTTGTTTGTATGCTGTGGTTGTTTAAGGTAATAGAAGCTTGGGAAAACTTTTGAGGTGTTCAAAAATGCTTCTTTTTTTTTGAGGAGTTGAGTAATAATTTGTGATTAAGTAACCAATTGTAGAGTGTGTGTAGGTCTGATTGAAGCTGGGCTTGAATATGTGTATGAATAATTGAACGTGTAGATGATCATGTCATCTGCATATAGGATGAGAGGTAGTTAGGGGTGGCCATAAGGGCATTTGTAAATGAAGATGGAGAATAGTAGGGCTGCAAGGATGGAACTCTATGATATTCCTTTGTTTAAAGGTGCTACATCCAAGAAGGAACAGCCTCTTCTGATTTTGAAGTACCTGTTTGTGCAGAAGTTTTTAAACCAGGGCGAGTATCTGAACTAATGCTAGGTTTTTGTAAGTTTCTTGAATATGTGTGTATATGTGTGTGGGGAGTCAATAAGACAAAATGTTTTTGTAAGATCTATAAACAGAGCTCATATGAGGTTACCTTTGTCTGTGTTTTGTAGGATATCATCAATAAGGGACCAAAGGACCACTATGGTACCATGTCTTGGCCAGAAGCCATGCTGGCTAAGGGCGAGAAGGTGGTATTGCTGAATGTATTGAGAAAGTCTGGTGTTTAATATTTTTTCTGGATGTTTCCTAGGCTTGGCAGGATACAGATAGGGCAGAAGTGTGAGGTAGCTTTTGGATTATCTTGTTTTGGAAGTGGTTTAATTCGAGCTTTTTTGGCAATACAGCTCATGATATTTTTGCTGAGACAAAGGTTGAAGATGTGAGCAGGTGGGTGGGAGAGTTTCTTTCTGTAGTGATAGAAGAACCAGGGGTAAGACTGAGTGACCCTAGAGCAGTGTCAGTGGAGATATCATTAAGAAGATTTTATGTTTGAAGTTGAAGGTGTGGATGAAAAGTGGAGATGTCACTCATAAGGTGGATCAAATATTATACTTCAGCAAATGGCTTAAATTAATTTTTTTATTCTGTGTTTTGAAAACTGAAAGTCTGATATATGTAAAAACATGCACATATGAATCTCATATGGATATTTTAAAGTGCAATCTATCCTCCCCACACCAATGCATACAAAGTTTCTGTCTTTCCTGTACTATGATCTTCATCCATTTTGAGCACATCCTTCTCAGTCAGGTGGAAAGAGCATTTTCTATAATGTATCACAAAGTGCTTTCTATAATACATACATAGCTTTTTCAGAATGTTTTAACAGGAACAGGCATCATCCATTTTAAAAGGGTAATAAAGAGTAAAGAGAAGTGCAATGAGTCATACCTCTCAACCTCTTAGCACAAGAAACCTGGACAAGGCCGAAAACAATGGGGAGGGGCAGAGGCACAAAAATAAGGACACATTTTAAATATTGCTCTTATTAACTTATAAAGTTGCTAGAATAACAGGATTTGTGTTAGCATGCGCTTTCTGAAGGATATGAAGTATAAAACTCAGATATATATCATTTATTAACGTCAATCCTCAGTGATTAGCCAGAAAACCACAAATTCTCAGAGGAACAGACCAAAAATATGAGGTAAAAATCTGGACATTCTGGGAAAATCTGGACATTTGAAAGTATGCAATGAGTAGATGTCACCCTCATATGCATGGGGATCACCTTTTGAGGCAGAAGAAAAACAAGAAAGAAGGCAGGAAAAATGGTGAATTTCGTATAATAATGTAAACACATACATATAAAAAGGTGGTGCCTACAATACTGAAATTCATTTCAAAAGTATTTAAAAGATTTATAATTGAATCTTACATTGGACTCTTCACATGAAATATGTCACCCTCCCCCCAAACACATATACATGCAAGCACTGCTCTGCTCTTTCTTTTTCATTCCCTCTGCCTTGCACAATGATGTCATCCTCATCTAGGTGAAATAACTAATTTGCTGTAAATTAGAACAATAATATTACTTTTAAACCCAAATACATATTATTTATTTCAAGTTTTTAAAAGTTATTTAAAATTAATGTGTTGCATTTTATAAGTGGTGTTAAGTCATCTGATGCATGATCAGTAGCTAAAGACACTTGGCTGTTCGCTGTTGTCTCTGTGTTTGCATGATCAGTAGCTAAAGACACTTGGCTGTTGGCTGTTGTCTCTGTGTTTTATCATGTATCTGGTATGTCTGATATGCACCACATCTAATCTTATTCCTTGTTTTGCAATCCAACAGTAGAAGGGTGCAAATTCTGGTAGACACTGAGCATAATGCAAAGTGTGTGTAGTCAGAAAGAGGACAGCTTGTAGGAATATTTGGTTGTGAAAGCACAGCAACTGTGCCATAGCAAGGGGAAGGTGAATTGGTGACACTTTGCTAAGCACATAGCAGATGGTGCCTGACTCTTTCGGGTGTGTGCTTAAGAGGTTGTGAACTATCAACAATGGAAACTATACAGTAGCTGAGACAAGGATTAAGTAATGCTTTGAAGAGGAAGGGAAAAAGGAACATTTTAAGTACTATCCTCTTGGTTTCAAGAACAGTAGAACTGCTGATGATTCAGACTGTTGACCATAAAATACTAGGTAACCCACAACTCATGATCTGGTTAGAGTCAAGAAATGAATCAGCAAAATAATTAATTAAGCTCCCCAGACCTAATATGAATATAGATAAGGACAGAAATTTGGTCTGCATAGTTGCAAACTGCAGGCTTTCTGTACTTTGTATCCTACCCTTAGATTTTAGGGACCACTGCATAGTGATTTTATATTTTTTATTTTAAAAGGACAAAAATGTCGACCATAGTTGTATCATTTAGTTGTTTTGCAACCCGCTATCAGTACCCATTGTTATTATTGCAGCAAAACAGCTGTGATATTTACTCACTAATTTTCTAATACCTATTTTATTTTATTCATTTTTATGGAAGAAATAGAGCCTATCCCATCCTTTAATGTGCAGAAAGCAGAGAAACCAAAACAGAAATCTTTGATTAGATGACAGTCCATCACAGAGTGAACACACACACACACACACACACACACACACACACACACACACACACACACACACACACACACACACACGCACACACACACACACACACACACACACACACACACACACACACACACACACGCGCACATGCACACGCACACACACACACACACACACACACACACACACACACACACACACACACACACACACACACACACACCAGTTTAGAGGCTACACAATTCGGGTACTGGCACGTCTTTAGAAGGTAACCGATTCAAACAGAAGGAACGCCAGATGGCAATAGAACTGGAGAAGCAAGCAGTTTAATACAGAATTGCTGACTGCTACACCATAGTGCCACTGTAACTGTGCTACAGCATCTTAACACAGTATTTCTCCTTCAAAACAATTAATTCCTTTACACTGTGTGACTTTAGTAATGGGTTGTCCCCTGGCTTACCCAAGAAGCAACAGTACCATTCAGACAGCATGAAAGGACATGGAAAACGGAAGCAGATGGGTAAACAAAAAAATAGGAATCTTACAAAATGCTATGTAAGTCAGAGGGAAAAAAATAAATCAAAACAACAGCTAATTTCTTAGAAAGGAGGTAAGTCACCCTTATTAACAATCCATGTGTCTCCTGGAAAGACTTAAGTATATCATAGATAGAAAAAAAAAACAAATAAAGGCATTTTAATAAGCATTGATAATCAGCTTTTCTTTGAACCCAGCACTTTAATCCCTGCATTTGCAAACTATGGCACTTTAACAAAATACTTACTTCAAAATTATTATTTATTTTATTATTTATTTATTTATTGCATTTGTTAACCGGGAAAGTTCACTGGGCCTAAAAGAGCCCATTTTCAGTGGAGGCCCAGGGAGAAAAGCTCCACAAGGTTACATAGAAGTATACATAAAATTTACATCAGTATTTAGCATTGACATAAGTACGTAGAACAATGAATGTTGATATTGTTTGTACATTTTGACAGGTAAAAGTAATATAACAAGGCATCAGGTTTACATTCAGGATTAGTAAAGTGGTAGTCATAGTGGTACATCATGGCATCAGGATTACATTCATACATGTACATTCATACATCATTCATGAATCTATTTAGTACATGCGTATTCAGGTTACAGGAGAGTGGGAGGTCAAGTTACTGATCCAGAGATGGAATTAGTTGCTCTGGTAGGTGGTGTGCAGGAGCATAGCCAGTCAGACGTGAGGTGTATTTTGAGTGACTTTTTGAAAGCTGCAGTAGTGCTGATAGTTCTGATACTGGTGGGAAGATTATTCCATAGCTTGGACACAGTATGGGAGTACAGCATCTTGCCAGCTGATAGTCTGTGTCTGGTAACAGATAGTAACATTTTGCTTCCAGTCCTGAGTTGGCGTTTAGGATGGTACAGGTTTATTATGGAGAATAAGGAAGGGCAGGTATCTGGTTGGTAGATTATTTTGTGAATTGTCATTAGTTGTATATAGTTAAGATGATAAGGGAATTCTAGCCAGTTGAGCTGGTACAAAGAGGAGCAGTGGTGTGTGTGTTTTTTTGTGTTAGTGGCAAATTTAGCAACTTTGTTATAGCAGGAGTCAAGTTTTGTTTTTAAGTGTGACTGTAAGTTTGTTAGGATAGGGGCACCATATAGGAGTGTTGGGAGCAAGAAGGATGAAGCAAGGGCTATTCTAGCTGAGTTGTTGAGAAAGCAGTTTTGTCTATACAGGGCACCGAGATTTTGGTGTTTTTTTTTAATATTACTGTAGATGTGAAGGTCAAATATTAATTTATCGTCTATGAGGATACCTAATAGTTTGGTGCTTGGGACAGCATCTATGGTAGTATTGTTTTGGGAGTGGATAGAGAGAGGGTGTTTGTCAATATGGCTGGATTTAGAGGGGAGAATACTAGGAGTTTGGTTTTATTGGGGTTAAGGGTTAGGTGGTTTTGGGACATCCATGTTTCAGTAGAAGTAAAGGCTTCTTGGGTAAGATGTTGCAGAACAGATGGAGATTTGGAAGAGCAGAGGATGGTCGAATCATCAGCATATTGGATGACAGTACTGTTGGGTAAGGAATTGTGAAAGTCATTAATGAATATGCTGAATAGCAGAGGTCCGAGAATAGAACATTGAGGGACACCTGTGTTAGTGCTTTTGAACAGAGAGGAGGAGTGTTGCCATATGGTAGCCTGGTGTGTATTGCTGAGATAGCTTGTAAACCATTTTAGGGCAGGGGGACCTAGGTTAAGGTTCAAGAGTTTAGTTAGTAGGAGGGAGTGGGAGATAGCATCAAATGCTTTAAACACATCTAGAAAGAGGGTTCTCAGTGTATTTCTACAATGTTATAATCTTTATTCTGAAGATTTTCCATCTTTTTTCACTAAAAACAAAGGGTTTCATAAACATTGTATACACAAGTTGTACCAGCTGATGAGTGCACATGGTCCAGATACCAAACTGACTCAAACAACTGAATTGCCTTAGTGTCAGACTACATTTTCACAGGCACCCTGAACCTACCACAGGCATGGCTCACACACCATGTGTATGTGTTACAACACAACATAGCATTTTTTTTATTATTCACAATTTGGAATGTTATGATACCTTTAAAAAGAAAACTAAATTTGCAGGTTTCCATCGAGTATAATGAATTAACAAGCTTGGATGCAGTCTCTTCCTCTGTCTGCCAAGCAAAAATGTTAAACCTCACTTTAACCCTGATTACATATACTGAAACATATCAGCAGTGACTGTACAGACTTGTAGCCATAGCATCTGTCAGTAACAGTCATAGTGACATGCCACCTGATACGGTTATGCCTCTAATGACAGCTGATTTGACTACATGCGAGTGGTGGCACACTATGGAGTTTGCCTGCTCAACTGTCCTGGCTGGGTGTGTTTTACAACCCGCTATCAGTACCCATTGTTATTAATGCAGCAAAGAAGTGGTGATATTCATTTACTAATTTTCTAATACCTATTTTATTCATTTTTATGGGAGAAATGGAGCCTATCCCATCTTTTAATGTTTCAGCCTTTTGTGCCAGAATGGAGGAAAAGTATTAATTTGCATATAATGCAAACAAAGGGATCAAATACTGGTGGTATGTTCAATGGCAGAATCCCTGCAGTGTCACTTTGAGGGGCACACGTTGAGGTAGTTTGTCCTGTGGTGCTGTTGTTGATGGAGTGCCACTGACATTGGTTCTGCAACATCTGTACACACATATACACAGTTCTACACATTTTTTCCATATCTGACAGCTGATGTTGATGCTTATCAATATTCTGCTGCACACAACATCAGTGCCCCAGGTCCATTAGAGCTGTATGTCTTTATTTTGATGCTGTCATCCACAGTAGGGCTAACATGAATACTTGGCTGACATGCACTGTATACTTCACAATTCATATTTCTGAGTTCTGGAGGGTGAAGAGCTCCTTATCTGCATGCCTCGTCAGTACCAGGACTCTAAGTCAGTGTCAGTGGTGCAACAGGTACCACCCTCACTGTTGATGCAGAAAGCTGTGGGTTCTATTCCCACACCAGTTAGATGGATTGCTGTGCTGCAGTGCAGCATAAGGGGTGTGCTGCACTCCTGAGTCTGTCATCCATCAGATGAGATGTTAAGCTGAGACCCCATCTACCTGAGTTGGTGGTAACTCAGGTGGATGTAAAAGATCCCGTCTAAGTTGGTGGCAACTCAGGTGGATGTAAAAGATTCCATATCACCTATCAAATAGAGTATGGGAAGTTTCCTGATGCACTGGCCAGGTTTGCCCTAGTAGTATAAATACTACCTTGGGTCTCCCTGGGAAGAGGCTACTAGCCTAGTGTGGCTAACTTTGTTAAACAAAGGGTAAATAAAAAATAAACGAAAAAAAATGTACCTTGATATATGAAGGTACACCACTGAGTTTTAGCACATTTGTGAATTACATAAGGCTCTGTTATGTGGTAATGTAATTAAGGACTATGTTTAGGAATCTTTTTCAGTTGTACAGCAGCTGTGATATCCTACCCAGAAAGTTGTAGCAAGCTCTTGATTTGAAGATTAGAAGTTTTTCTTTGCTATACTACTAATGCTGTACAAAAAAATGCTGCTGCTGAAATTGTTGTTTAGCATATAATTGTAATTTGACATTGTTCCAGGAAGGGTCATATTGCACTCACTGGGTTCCTTCACCATACTAATGAAGTACCTTTTAACTTTGCTATTATATAAACTTAGAAGTTACTAGAATACAGTATGCATTTTATGCATTTTCTGATGCCTGCCATTATTTATTCACTTCAATCTGCATTGATTTGCTAGAAAAAACATAAATGTTATGAGGAACATTCTAAAGCTATAAGGCAAAAATCTATACATTCTGCAAAATTCAGGACAGCTGAGAGTTAATTTTCCTATTCTCCAAATCTATATTGGTTAGTTAAATAACTATAGCTGTCAAAGATCATTTAGGGTATATTTGACAAAGCATAGATCCTACCAAATATCATTAAAGAAGTTCCACAAGGCTTATTCCTTTTGCTTTTTAAATAACACATGAAGGATATTCTACATTTAGATGATTACACCATATATATTCAACAACTATCTCAACTATTAGTTCTCTGCTGTATTATAACTTACCATAGCCTAGCCAAAAATCATTTTCTGTATAAGTCAATAAATTCTGAAATCAACTTCCACCTAGCATTAGAGCACTGACTAGGTTTGCAATCATGCATTGCTTCCCTTAAGGATTATCTGCAGCAGCAGGCACTATGTAATAATATATGCTATACAATAACTTAACACTTTAAAGTATTTAAGAACCAGTCATTTATCACTTGTTTACCTAACTAGCCAGTCAGTTTCTTATATAGCATATTGTTATTGCATTTGTAGCTAAAAGCTTGAGGTAAAATTTAAAGTGTAAAACTGTAAGTTTTTTTTTCTATGGGATACACCCCCACCCACACCCATACATGCAGACACACACACACACACACACACACACACACACACACACACACACACACACACACACACACACACACACACGCACTCACATATGCATATACAAACAACACATGTACCTGAGGCAGTTTGGAGGAACTCCCATGCAATTAGCTTACAGCATGGCTTTGAGAAATGGGAAGAAATGGGAGCACATGGCAAAAATCCATGTACAGAGAGAGAAGGGGAAAACATGCAGTATACAAACACAGTAGATATCTCAACTGAGAACTAATCTGGAGAAACAAGGGCTATAAGGAAGTAATGCTAATAATTTCACAATTATGCTTCTTTATTTTATATCTGTCCTTGATATTTTATCTCATTCATTACTGAACTCAGAATTCAGGTCGCTACTTCCCATGGCTGTCTTTCTCTTTCATTTACTTTGGGTTGCTCCACCTTGCTTGTCTTTTAAACATTATCCTGGCACTTTTGCCATGCCTCAGTGTTCTGCCTCAATTTCCATTGCAAAGCAGAGGAGATAGAGGCACCCCAAATGACACTGATGGGAGGGAGGCTTTTCACCTTTAACTTCTCCTTAGACTACAACATCCTTTCCACAGTCTTCAAAATCATTGCCATACTGACACCTTTCACCATAAATTATCTGACGTGCCTCTCCTTAATTTTATGTACCTAAACTAGGGCACCTGACCTCCACTGGGGGCTGCAACATGGGTTAGATGCACCATCATTAAGTTGGCAATTTCTCTATTACATCCCCAACCAGCTTCTTCAGTGACCATCAGAGCTGCTACTCAAACCCAAGCCTCCTGCATCACAGTTAGGGCCCCATTCTGCTGTACCATGGAGCTGGCTTAAATTTAATAAATTGTTAATGTTACTCAATCTGTTTGACTCTTACTTCATCTGTTATTTCATTCACTGTTTTATCATTAACATGCTGGTTGACAAAAATGCATAAAAATAAATAAAATTGTAGTTACAATTACAGCTACAGTTATGATAAGATTGGCGTCTATGCAATAGAACTTTGTGCCAATAAATTTAAAAGTTATTAGTTAGCCGGCAGTTAAATCTTACTACATTCACTAATACTGTAACATTTCTATTCTATAGCAAAATTATGCTCATATTTTTATATCCTGTCATCAAAATTCATTTCACTTATTTGATTCCTGTTCTGTTTTGCTTACAAATGCCAACACTCATACTTACTACTTTGAGCTGACATCTTTTCCATTTCTGTTGTTGTTGTGGTTTGCATCTTCCCAGATCATGCCTGAAAACGGGTGGTCCTGCAACTAGTACACCAACCAGATCAACTGAATGTATACAATGGCTATACTCAGATGAGCAAATTAAATAAATCCAGTAACAGCAGGCTTATCATTAAGTTGAATTTGCCTTTTTTCCTTATTTAATAACTAAAATGCTTTAACATACTATCGTCTGGTCAAGGACTGTTAAGAAGTCCTTTT
The DNA here is from genome assembly GCF_019279795.1 of Protopterus annectens. NCBI lineage: Eukaryota > Metazoa > Chordata > Ceratodontiformes > Protopteridae > Protopterus > Protopterus annectens. The sequence goes on along the minus strand of NC_056744.1, from coordinate 887,873,295 downwards.
CTTCCACTATACTTACAAATCATTCTTTACTAATTTCATGACCTTGGAACTTACTGAATATTCAGACTGCAAAAAAGCACTAAGCACTAATTATGTGTAGTTATAATGCAGCAAAGATATGCATAATGTACAGTCTGTGCTTATTAACCTAAATGAAGGTAACCATCTGGTTGGCAGGGGTTGCAGGATATTAAAATTACTGTGGCTAGAGCATGTGGTATTTTCCTTCACACATGCTATCTTTCAGACATTATTAACCTGTTTTGAAAGCTCAGTGCTAGCAGCAGAAGTGGGATTGCTTTTCACTTTGGTTGGAGTTCAGGCACTTAGGGGATCTTCTTGGTCAAAGAAAACCCCAGATATGTTTCCTGAATCATTCACCACAGCCTGCATCCATCTTTCTATAAATAGCATGCTGAGTGTTACAGGGCAGTCAAGAAGATAACATTTTTTCATTCAATTGCCGTTTTACAAACAAACACACATTCTAGTCTTCTGTCATTGTAGGCTCTATGTGTACACTGAGTGCATGGTATTATAACTGAACAGTTAGCACAACTAGGCATGGAACAAAACTAATGTACACAGTGTGTCTGTCCCATGATGGGTTGGCTTCCCATTCAGGATGAATTTCTTTGCCCTGTATCTATTAAGTGCCGGGATAGGTTCTGGGTCCCCCACAAACCTGCACTGGATTACATGGGTAAACAGAGAATGACTATATGCATGAATTAATTTTTATTATATAATGTTAATACAGGTGCTACAATATTTTGGTAGCTTTCTTTTAGTTTATTTCTTTCTCCTATATGTATCTATGTATAGGGAGTGTTTCTTATCAAATAGATTTTAGTACTCTTTCTGCTTGTAAAGTACCTCTCTGTACACTTCAGGAGCCTGATAGCCTTCTTTAGTACACACCTTGCTCTCTGGATGTCTTTACATAATCAAAAGTACTTTTTCTTATTTTACATTTCTCATGCAGTTGGTAAAACTGCATTCAAATGTCATTAGCTTTATTGTAAAATCATTCCTTCTTTCTACTTTAATCCTATTGTTTGCATCATCAGACGTGTGTACTTTATGTTCTTTTCTAAAATTTCTTTGGTATTACTAATAAAGGCACTGGAAAACTACTGGAAAAGTTTGCATGGTGCCCTTATGTTTTGATGAAAGACTGTCTCGTCTCATACAATGTACATTTTGCATAACAGATCAGTGATGACTGTAGCTTTCTGTTGGCCTGAAACATTAGGTTTCAGTTTATTATAATAAGGAAGCCTCACAAATGTTGCTATCAGTATGATAGTTGTAGGCTGTAATATTATACAGTTAGGTTTGTTTCTGATGGCAGGCATACTATATGTAAAACTATAAAACTAAGAAAAGTATCGTTTCATTCATTTATTCAGCATTAATCACAAACAGCACTGAATACCATGATTTCAACAAAAATCAGCACACTGCATGCCATCAGAGTCTGTAGTTACTGTGTATAAGTCTTGAACAGCTCCAGAGACTCATAGGTCTGATTTCCAGGTTTATGACCTGCTAGCATTCAGTTCTGAAGATCCATATTGATATTTCCTACTTGGTTTATATATAAACATAAAAATAAATAATTAAACACATGATAAAGAAAACATGTTTTGTGTGTGTGTGTGTGTGTGTGTGAGTGTGCGTGTGTGTGCATGTGTGTGCGTGTGTGCGTGTGCGTGTGTGTGTGTGTGTGTGTGTGTGTGTGTGTGTGTGTGTGTGTGTGTGTGTGTGTGTGTGTGTGTGTGTGTGTGTGTGTGTGTGTGTGTGTGTGTGTGTGTGTGTGTGTGTGTGTGTGAGTGTGTGTGTATATATAAACTTATTTCTGTATTTATCTCTCTTAAAAGCGGACCAACATGGAAAAGTGTAATGAAAAGATTTACACAGTCTACTGTATAGTTAAATTTTGATTATTACCATAAATGCTGCTTCATAAAAGAATTATTACCATTCTTGATACCTTATCAGTTGTTTATTATCATCCTTAGCATGATATCAGTCCTATTAAAATCCCATGAACCTGCCAAGCATATGCTACTTAGTAAAAACTAAAGTCAAAGTTCAGGCACTGGACATGCAAAATATACACAATACCTCAGCCCACCTTAACCAAATCTTCCTAACCTATATTCTACTAGGAGAAATGTAAAGTAAATCTAAATAAATAAACAAATACATAAATAAGTACAGTAAAACACAGGCTTCATTTTTTACTCATTTTATTATAAAAAGTATGTCACACTGCACATAAACAGACATACTTTCAAAATTATTGCTTTGTCTATAATTACTATGTTCATTTAAAACATTTTTTATGGTAATTTGTGAAGCTTTTCTCCCCAGGCCTCCACTGAAAAAGGGCTATTAGGTCAGTTGGACAAACCTGGTCAACAAATGTAAAATAAAATAAATCTTCTTCATCTTCTTTCGGCTGCTCCCGTTAGGGGTCGCCACAGCAGATCAACTGTTTCCATTTCTTCCTGTCCTCTGCATCTTGCTCTGTCACACCAACCACCTGCATGTCCTCTCTCACCACATCCATAAACCTTATCTTAGGCCTTCCTCTTTTCTTGTTACCTGGCAGCTTCAGCCTTAGCATCTTTTTCCCAATATACTCTGCATCCCTCCTCAGCACATGTCCAAACCAACGTAATCTTGCCTCTCTGGCTTTGTCTCCAAACCTTCCAACCTGGGCTGACCCTCTAATATACTTAATCCTAATCCTGTTCATCCTCGTCACACCCAATGCAAATGTTAACATCTTCAACTCTGCCACGTCAAGCTCTGACTCCTGCCTTTTTGTCAATGCAACTGTCTCCAACCCATATAACATAGCTGGTCTCACTACCCTCTTGTAGACCTTACCTTTCACTCTTACTGGTACTCGTCTGTCACAAATGTCTCCTGACACTCTTCTCCACCCACTCCATCCTGCCTGTACTCTCTTCTTCACCTCTCTTCCACACTCACCATTACTCTGAACTGTTGATCCCAAGTATTTAAACTCATCCACCTTCGCCACTTCTACTCCTTGCATCCTCACCATTCCTCTATACTCCCTCTCATTCACACACACACACATTCTTAGTCCTGCTGACCTTCATTTCTGTTATCTCTAGAGCATATCTCCACCTCTCCAGGGTTTCCTCCACCTGTTCCCTACTCTCACTACAGATCGCAATGTCATCTGCAAACATAGTCCACGGGGACTCCTGTCTGATCTCGTCTGTCAACCTGTCCATCACCATTACAAATAAGAAAGGGCTCAGAGCTAATCCTTGATGTAATCCCACCTCCACCTTAAATGCATCCGTCACTCCCACTGCAGACCTCACTGCTGTCACACTACCCTCATACATATCCTGTACCACTCTTGCATACTTTTATGACACTCCTGACTTCCTCATACAATACCACAACTCCTCTCTAGGCAGCCTGTCATATGCTTTCTCTAAATCCACAAAGACACAATGCAACTCCTTCTGACCTTCTCTGTACTTCTCCATCAACAGTCTCAAAGCAAACATCGCATCTGTAGTGCTCTTTCCTGGCATGAAACCATACTGCTGATCACTAATCATCACCTCCCTTCTTAACCTAGCTTCCACTACTCTTTCTCATAACTTCATGCTGTGACTGATCAATTTAGTCCCTCTGTAGTTACTACAGCTCTGCACATCACCCTTATTCTTAAAAATCGGTACCAGAACTCTTTTTCTCCATTCCTCAGGCATCCTCTCACTTTCCAAGATTTCATTAAACAATCTAGTTAAAAACTCAACTACCATTTCACCTGAACACCTCCATGCTTCCACAGGTATGTCATCTGGACCAACAGTCTTGCCATTCTTCATCCTCTTCATAGCTATCCTTACTTCCTCCTTGCTAATCCACTTCACTTCATGATTCACTATCCGCACATCATCCAACCTTCTCTCCCTCTCATTCTCTTCATTTATCAGCCCCTGAAAGTACTCTTTCCATCTGCTGAACACACTCTCCTCGCTTGTGAGTACATTTCCCTCATTATCCTTTATCACCCTTACCTGCTGCGCATCTTTACTAGCTCGGTCCCTCTGTCTAGCCAATCGGTACAGGTCCTTTTCTCCCTCCTTAGTGTCCAACCTTTTATACAACTAGTCATATGCCTTATCCTTAGCCTTCACCACCTCTCTGTTTGCCATGCACCTCATCTCCTTATACTCTTGTTTAGTTTCTTCATCTCTCTAACAATCCCACTTCTTCTTCGCCAACCTCTTTCTCTGTATATTCTCCTGTACTTCTTCATTCCACCACCAGGTCTCCTTGTCCTTCTTCCTCTTTCCAGATGTCACACCAAGCACCTTTCCAGCCATCTCTCTTACTAGCTCTGCTGTAGTTATCCAGCTATTCGGTAACTCTTCACTGCCACCCAGTGCCTGTCTTAACTCTTCCCTGAATATCACCTCACAATTACCATTTTTCAATTTCCACCATTTGATAAGAATAAATGTGCTCACCTAAGTCAATCCCTAGAAATAAAATTAATTGATACTAAAAAAAAAGGTTGGAATAAAAGAATGAAGAATAAAATAATCACCATAGCTGGCCAGTTAGGAAATAGCATTACTAGCAAAATGTACCAGATTCTACCTATCCAAATCAAAATTAACTTTACTAAAATAAAAATAAACTATACAACAAACAAGTCCTGATATAACAACCAATACTACATTGGTAAAATAATACAAAGGAATTGACACTTCAAAAAAATATATCAAAAAGTGCCACTGAAGAAGAGCAGGAAGCCATTCACAAGAAAATCCATGCATAAAATCTATGGAAACTGCATATTGCACTTATATGTGGCAGGTGGCGCAGAGGGTTATGACTGTGAGCTGTAGTCCCTGTGGTACAAGGTTTGATTGTCTCAGCCACAATTTACCTACTGTGAGACCTTGAGCAAGTCACTTAACCAGATGTCGTTCCTGGGTTATCTCTGAAAGAGCCTGTGGGTCTTCCTGGCTAACAAATGGGTATTATTATTATTACTGAAACTACTGTTGAACAGTAGCACTTATGTTTGGGGCAAACAGGCCAAGTAGGATAGGAGTGAGTGGCCACTTCTGGCTTGTCAGTCATAGGGAAAGAGGGATATGTTTTTTGTTTGCCAATTGGGTGACATCTAACAGGAACATTAGGTGATGCACCCATGGGGCATGACCCTAGTGAGCACTCAGAGCCAGAAGCAGTGCCATTGTGTACACAGTAGCCAGAGATGATGGCCAGCATTATAGAGTTTGAGGGAGCCACAGAGAGGAAACATGTCCATGGGAAGGTTGTATGCCACTCTACAAGAATCACTAGCTGGCTCTCTCCCAACCACTTGACTCTCAGCACAGCCAATAAGCAGGCTGATTAGGCTTCCAAGGCAGTAATAAATAGGCCATAGGGCTCTCAGCCTGGGGATGTCTGGTTCTTGCTCTGTGGAATGAATGAACTTATGGGGTTCAGGTAGAACAGCCATTGGGATTGGATCTGTGGAGATGGGGAGAGGGAGGATAACAAAATATGAAAACCAAATAAAGCCCATTTAATAGACAAAAGGCACTTGATGCATTTACTACAACCCATTGAATCAATGGAAAACAAAAAAATGAAATATATTGGTTATGAATATGTCTACATATGTATATCTATATCTATACCAGTCTAGCTATCTAGCAAGATTATTTTTGATGGAAGAGTAATACTTGATTTGCTCTGATTTTAAGGGAACACTAATTCTGGTAGGCATTATGTATATATATATATATATATATATATATATATATATATATATATATATATATATATATATATATATTCACAGAATAAGGCAAAGGTAGGGGAGAAAAGGGACAGGAAAACTATGAATGCAAGAAAGACAAAGGGGCTCTATCTGTATCCTCATATTGCAACTTGATTTCATTGATCAGCTGAAAACAAATACAAATAATCATTTAATTTTCTTTCAGAAAAATAATGCAACCCTCTTATATGAATACCTGACAAATAAGTATCAATTATATGCTGTATTGAGATATAATCCCTTAGGTTTTCACTTGATCATAGAGTATTAGCAATGTACAAACTGACATCTTGTGCAAAACATTTCCTTGTTAGAGTCTGTCTAACTGTTTGGGTCATGCATCATCTCTTTTAGACAACAATCCTGCATCAGTTGTTGCCACTCATCAGCACTGGAAGGCTCCATCTCTTTCCAAGCCCCGATAATACACTTTTTTGTACAAGTTCTGACTTTCACTTCTGATTCTTAAGCCTCTCTGTAGATTGCCTACTGACCTATGCTCATTTGTTTCACTGGGTGAGAGAGCTGAGCCCCAGGAGTAGTTCTGTCATAATCATTTTGTTTCTTTTAGCAAAAGAAATATAATACTCCAATATGAATATATGACAAATAAGTTGAATCATGGATTTTACATTTCTAAGTCCTAAAGGCCTCATTGTGGCTGCGACTTCTTCTTCAGACCTGCAATGTAAGATACACAAATGCTTCCATGCATGCTGTTCCTTAGTTCATGGTGCTATGTGCTGCATAGATATGCATGGTTGTCATGGACTCCTCATGGACCAAGTATAGGTCCCCCTCACCAGGGTGAATGAGCCAGTATTAGCAATTCTACTCCTACATCCCAATGGCAGCTTCTCCAGCACCTAATCCAAATTCAAACTCAGACTGTCTAGCACACCCTCATAATGCTCTTTTGAGCAATTTCCATAGTTCCTTATAATGGTTGTGCTCCTTCTTTCATTCTGGACACTCATGATTTTCTCAGTAAAATTAAAACAGTTCCTGTCTCTGTGGATTCACTTTTAGTAACTAATAATGTGGAGGTGCTCTAAACAGTGATGCCACATGATTATGGATGCCATTGCTAGGGGAACCACTGCCTTCCCAGGTGAGATTACCATTATTTCACACTTACTTCATCTGTTAATTTTAATGGTAGCATTTACAAAGAAAACATGTAATTTCTATGGCAGCAGCAGCTATGGCTCCTAGTCTTGCTAACACTGTAAATGTGAAACGGTGTACAACCTAGAGTTTTGGTGCTTCATTAAGTGTTATTTCATATTTATCGACAATATTTTTATCCACTGATCAGGACTGAGAGGTGACTAAGGCTGCCCTAAACTAAATTTTTTGTCACATTAGACGATTGATTTCTTTTTTGAAATTCCCCACGCATTATGATTTCCACAAGGTCAGTTTTCTGGAGCTCATTGGTTATAAACATCTGCAGTCACAAGCACTTCACCATGACTTGTATTGCAAGCCTACCTAGGTTGAATTACTTCTTCATGCCAGAAGCATGCACATGCAAGTGACCAAAAGAAATGCATTTAATCAAAGGGAATGAGGACAGCTTGGGTGTCTAAAGAAATTGGTAATTTCCTTAAGAACCTGCATGACCTCCAGAGAGACTTTCTTGTGTTGGGATATGAAAATACTACCATCACCTGCATTTTGGATCTTATTCAGAACCTCAGAATAAGGGATGGCATTTCCCTGTATGAAAAACAGAGAAGAGTATTACATGAGTATGGGTCTTTTTACACTGACAAATCTAAAGAAAAGCTAAAAAGAAGCACGACCTTTACTTTCAGCAAAGATGCCCATGATATCAAAAAGTTATTTGTGACAATGGGCATGTTCTGTCGGTTTAACAGACTGGTGAGTAAGATTCTTGACCCTGGTCTTTCTTTTGTTTTTTTTTTTTTAAAAAGCAGGAGCAGTAGAGCTTATTTGAAGGAGCAGCTAACAAAGACAGTAGTGAGATTCTTGGTACTTTTAAATGTACCGCTCTTCTGTATTTTTGAGAATTTATGAGCTACAGAGATTTTTTTGTTTGCCCTAGCCTGGGGAAGAAGCATCACTGAGAAGGTTGTATACAAGCTGTGTACAGAGCCCAGTGCTCCAAATGTTCTGTTTTTTTATGTGGTAAAACTATATCTAAGCAGAAAAGAAGGATAGCTCAGCACAATTCTGAGATAAGAAACCATTTCCAAAAGAATTATTTTGCAAAGCATAGTACTGAGTTCCCAGGGCACACTTGTTTTTTGTTTCACATCTTGGACATTGTTAAGATAAGTCCATTAAAGGTGAACTGCAATGCCATTCTGTGAAAAGGAGTGTGAATGGCAAATTTATCTGAATACTTGCTACCTACCTGGTCTAAATATTGCTTGTTCAGTCAGGAGCATGCTGCAGCTCAAGAAACTGGATCACAAAATATTTTACTCATTTTCATTATTATTTAGAAAATGTTGTTTTGGATTTTATCACTCCACCTATGGTTATTTTACTGTTTTTGGATTTCATCCTGTTGTCATTTTCTGATTCCTTACCTGCATGGTTAGTTTCAGGCATTAGTTACAGTGACTTATATTTAAGGGAAAATTACACCTTAGAACTCAAAAACATGTTTTTTTCATTGTATCTTTGTTTTCTGAGCTATTTTAATGCCTCAGTCACTCCAAATGCTTCTTTTACAATTTTAATTCATTTCCCTCAAAATGGCGGGTGATGGGGCCTGAGTTGGTAATGTGATCTTGTTTTCATGCTTTTATTCCTTCTTCCCAGAATCCATTTAAAGTCCTCTTTATATGAGTCATGCTAGATATAAGGAAGTGGTGTTTTCTCGTGCCATTAAGATAGAATGGCAGGACTGTGAAGCACTGTCATCTGGACACACCTTCTGTAACAGAGCTACTTCTATGTTTCCCTGACTGAGCCTCATTTATGTGTCTGTCAGATCTTGTCCTATGTTATAAAAAGCTGTTAGCTATTTCAGCAAAAGAAAGTAGGTAAAAAGCAGGCTTTTGTAAATGGATTATTTTTTAGTTCTAAAGGAACTGACAGACCTTCCCCCACACTCTCATGCCAAGGTGTGAAAACTATCACTGCAGTAAATGATCCTTGCTGTACATTTACAGGTGATAAGTAGTAAGACTCCAAAGTAATTTTGCTGCTTCCCAATGCCTTCAGTGGGAAGTGTTTTCTCTCCATGAATGATGCAGAATTAAAATGTGCTTTAGTAGTTCCTTAATTATTTCTGTCATATTCATCCCCCTTTTTTCTATTTCGTATTTATTTATACTTTTATAACCTGGAAAGTGTACTTGTCCTAGGACCCCTTTCAGCCATAACTCTCGCTATTTTGGTAAATATAACAAATAATAAATGCACTTAGCAATACAAAGAAAAAAATACTGATAAAGGCATTAGCAAAGATTGCATATACAACACACAGCCAATGACTGACAGTAAATAAATAAAACATTAAGCAACATTTACTAGAATGCTAGAATTTATACATGAATAATGCTTAACTCTACTATGTTAAGTTTATTAAAAATAATCTAATTGTATGCACCCATATTGGGCATGCTTATACACACACACACACACACACATATATATATATATATATATATATATATATATATATATAGATAGATAGTGTGTGTGCTTATATATATATATATATATATATATATATATATATATATTTAGAACATGTGTAGAAAAACATATGAGAGTGTGTGTGTGTGTGTGTGTGTGTGTGTGTGTGTGTATAAAAATGTAGAATAGTATATGTGGGATTGCAGTACTGCGTATGTGTGTGTGTGTGTGTGTGTGTGTGTGTGTGTGTGTGTGTGTGTGTGTGTGTGTCTGTGTGTGTATTTAAACACAGTTAAGTACTTCTGATTTCCTTTTCTTAATGTTTTTAATGCAAGAGCACATAGTAAATGTATGTTAAAGTAAATTCAGCTGTATATTGTGGTTGTCATCAATGGTCACATTTCCTTTGTGGACTACAAAATGTTCATGCACTCTGTCAATGTAAGGACTGACTCAAAGTCAGTGGGAATCTCTTACCGTGGATCTGCGTGTACCAGATATGCATAACCCTCTGGAAGGATGCTAGAAAAAAGCATAACATACCTTTTTATGCTTTTTTTATAAACACCATTAGCTGCTTCAACAAATTTAAACTCACCCTAAAGAACTAACTACTAAATATTAAAATCTATCCCTGCATCTTTCCAGATAGATAAACATCCTACTCTCCTTGAGCCTTCTTCTAGTTTACCTCAATCTTTATCCATCAAAACCAGTAGGAAACTCTTTTTGATCTATAAGTTGTTTTAAACAACTTTGCTCTTACTATAAATCTCACTAACCTTAACTATCATTCTGATCACTCTCCCCTTTAAAACCTCCCTACTAGTGATTTTCTTTCCCTTTATTAATTCTTTCATCCTAACATTACCCCTCTAGTGATCTTTTCCTTTCTTAACTTTCAACCTATTTTAATATTTACAAAAAGTGTGTGTGTGTGTTAAACGAGTTTAACATAGCGAGACAGCTTGAAAAAAAGCAACGGAGAAAGGAAGATCTCCGTTGCTTTTTTTTTAAGATATCTCGCTATTATAAATCCGTTTAACATAGTAAGATTACAGCTCTTCCATTCTCCATTGCTGTGTAACACACACACAAAAAAAAGACTTATACTAATGGAAAATGTCTGGGCGACTGGACCTTTTTCCATTAGTATAAGTCTGATTTACAACGGGCACACTGACCAATCAGCATACACGTTTTTGAATATTAATGGGAGGGGTCATTGTATAATTAGGCATATAGCGTTGCACGGGTCTATAGTAGAACACCAAAGTTTCAAAACTTCGAGTGTTCTAATATCATATCCTAGTCATCGAAAATTTAAAACATCGAACATACAGAACAGTGATTTTTTTCCTAGGGAAAAATTCCCTGTTTCAAAACACATACACACAACACAAGCACACCAAACAAACAGCAATCCACACACATACACCTAAACTCTTACACCTAACCCTACACTAAACTATACATACACCACTAACTATCCACTTACCTTAACCCAAACCCTAACCCTAAGGTCCGTCACTATCGCACAGTCACCTCACCCGCACACTAACTCATCTACCCTGCCCTAGCCCTCATGTCCACACAATCGCACACTTACCTGAACCCAACCTGTAACTTTCCACCACAGCGCTGAAAATACTGAAGCAACAGAAATGGACAACCAAATTCCTTCCCTAGGAAAAAATTTGTTTTTCTGTTTTTTCGATATTTTCAGCGTTTGCTGAAAATGGGTCGATATTAGAACACTCAAAGTTTTGAAACTTCGGTGTTCTAATATAGACCCCGTTGCACAAAGATCATGCCTTTTTATTTATGGTTATCTCTATTGTGAATAAAAGTCAACAGATGGGTAATTTAAAAAAATGAAACTGAATACAGAGAGATGCAGTGGATTCTTAGACTTGGAGCTGACAAAGCCCCAGGTCTAAATGATGTGGTTCCTTTAAAACTGGCTTTAGTAAAAAGGAGGGTAAATTACTGATTTTGATTGGATAAAAAGTATTATAAAATATGCTTTGTATTTTATTGAATGTATCATCTGATGAAAGGATTTACCTGAAAGCGCTTATGAGTTTGTTTTATCTGGTATTTTATTAAAGTATTTTATCTCATACTCTGCGTAGTAGTGGCTGCTTTACTATACCTTTTATTTGTTGCACCAAAGCTGGAGATTGAACTGCTTTTTGCTCAACAGCTGCAGGATTCTTCTTGGTCAATGTTTTCTATTCATCTTTTCTATTTGATTTTCTTTCAAGCTCCCTTAGTTTCTTCATTACTGGTATCCAGGCAGTGTACTTACTAGCCAGTAACTGAATTTTCTAAAATTTATAGAGTTCCTGGCCATTGTATTGTGAAGCCATCTTGGAAAGTTCCTTTATCTTTAAGTACTGATACAATGTTTTTTCTTAGTGTAAATTGTATCCTGGGCTGAGAATTTTGATCAGGGCTCTTCTCTGGTTAACAAAAATAAAATAAATAAATAAGTATGAGGGTAGCATACAATTCCCTGGTGTTAAATTGCACATATGTGCTCCTCACACAACATAGTTGTCCTAGGGACCCCCCCCCCCGATGTCATGTTCTGGAGAACTGTAGAATATAGCAATCCTTTATTAAATAGGAGAGAAAATCCATGTGAGGGATAGCCTACAAAGTAATATTTTAAGACCTAATGCTAACTCCTTAGACAAACCAAGACATTGGTAACTAAAATTCTGGTCATTGGGTTGTCTTGCTTATGGTTTATGACCCTTAGATTTAGCCAAATTCAGTTTGTTTATGCCATTTTACCCAGAATAACACATAGGTACTTAGCCAACTTAGACAGACTTAAATGGTGGAGCAGAAGGCATTTTGTGCAAGGTAGTCAACTATTTGAGATTACAATGTATCACAAAATTTCTTTGCATTAAGCAGCCAAGGAGTAGCTGCTTTTTGAGGTTATTGTGTCCCAACTAAATGGGAGATATTTGAATAAAAGGTTGGAGAATAATTCAGGAATGGACATTGCAGCTCAGATGATAAGGGTTTCTGATACAGGGAAATGTTATATTTCTGCAATACACAAGGTACTTAGGGATATTGTAATTCTGATTCCTCACTCCTTAGAAAGAAAATTCATAATATGCCTAATAAGGAGCTCATGGACACATTGCTCATCTCAGTGTTCTTGTGTTACTACACCATCCATTTATGGATGAAGCTTTCCTTTCCATTTATACTCCTCAGAAGCTATCAGCTGTTTCCAAATGTGCCAGTTGAATATTGCTGGCATGTCATGGAGTGTTTGGTGACTGTACATATTTTTGCCATTTTCCCCTGACTTGATTTCCAATAGTCTGAAGTGGAGTGGGCATATTAAACTATGTAGGGGCAATTATTAACTAGTAGAAGGATTAAAACTATTGGTGTTTCCCCTCTGTGGGATAAAAAACGCTTTCCTAACACAACCAGAGATGCAAAGAGAATAGCTGATCTCAGTGTACGTGTAGCAGGCTGTCTTCACTTCTTTGTTAGAAAAACAGGCCTATTAACTAAAATCCAGCATTCAGAAACAGATGAACGCAGTCCAAAACTTCAACGTCAGTACCAAGTTTTAAAATAATAAATATACAAAATTCAACCGGACTTGGTCAAAGAAAGAACTCAGCTTTATTCATGTATTATAAGTGTTTTTGTTCACTAGCGGGACTTCATTAAATCATCTTTTCAAAGCAGCTTTATCTGTGGACAATTTATATTTAAACAAAACAGCAAATTCAAAAAAAAAATCAAGATGGCAAAACATCCGTAAACTATGGTGTGGCTCATGATAGGTTAACAACACTGAATATTCAAAACTACAACATTAAAATGAGCCTTAGGTAGCATCCTGCAGGTCTAGTTATCTCCAAACCCTTGGTGAAAAAATGAATCTTTGTCTTTGGGGCAAACTTGCATAGCTAATTTAACATATACTACTTAGTATGTCATTGGGCTAAACAGCAAGAAAATGGACCAAGCCTTATGAACACAGAGCTAAAGCATGCAACTGAAGCAAAAAAAAAAAAAATAGAATACACATATATGTATACATATAATACACATAACCGTGTCATCAAAAGTGTAAAACAATAGCCTCCCAGCCAACAACACAAGTAGAGACTGTTCTCAGAAACTAAAAACAGAATCCTAAAAATTAAATCAAAGAAGTAAATACCTGGATGAACATCCTCTGGCCCAAGGGACACCATAAATTAACAAAAGATAAAAAATATAAACTTAAATAGAAATAATAAAATATAATAAATAAAATAAACAGTAAAAATCAGATGGCTTCCTAATTTTCAATCAAATCACTTCCCAATGTCAAGTTATTGTTCAGAAGCAATAGAATGTTCACTACAGCAATGATTAAACGCAGTGACTGTATGAACATTGAGAATGAAAAGCTAAAGACCACAAGGTGGTGCCAAAGAGTTAATGTGAAGCTAAAACAAGACTGATGCACAAAGATCAAGCAGCTGTTTGTTAGTATAGAGGTTATTTATAGCTGCAGACTTCCAAGCATGTTTGTTGGTGTTTGTATCCATATTTTTTTTTTGACTGGTCAAATGTGGACCCATTTGATAACGTAATCACCAAAAACCTTACACCTGATTTTTCCCAACCATTGGCTGCTTTTTCCTGCCTGCTGCCTGCCACTATCCTGCATGAGTTCACTACTTACCACTACTATTTATTTAGTTAGTTATTTAATTATTTATTTTTCTGATGTTCCTGCAGTACTTACTTCCTTACCTACAGTTCCTTGTTCCTGCAGTATTTACTTACTTACAGCTCAATGTTCCTATAGTGGCTGGCTTTAATGATCACTGTAGTGAATGTTCAATTGTTTCTGTATGATGAGCTGAAGTGAAAGTTAGATTCATCAAATCAGACAGAAGGCCTAAACCATTCCATGAACACTACTCAGAGTTCAAGTGAAAAATCAAAACTGACTAGAAAAAACAGCAAGCCAGACAAAGAGGACCTCAAATCCAAAGTTCAATAACTTCAGAGAACCCAGACTTTAGAGTAAAGTATGTTTAATTAACTATTGTCTGAAAACCAGACTTCTTCAGAAACAAGTCCTTTTGGTCTGGCTGGCTGTTTTTTCTAGTCAGTGTTGGTTCTTTGTTCTGCTTGGGAAGTTTTTGAAAAATCAAAACACATAAAATGTTGGCTAAAGTGCAAAAAAATATATATAAAACAGAAATAAACATAAAAATAAATAATAAAAGTAAACACTCATCAAAGTCAGATAGAAAGCATATGAGTGATTGAATCAGAAACAAGAGATAACCCTAAATACCACAAAGAATAATCAGGAAGTTAAAAAATCAGATAAAAAATCTTTATGGAAAAAATAAAAAACTATGAAGCATCATAAAACAGGTGCAAGCTAAAGACAAGAAAATAAACTAAATTAAAAAGAAATAAACCAAAGTCAATAAACATACCAAAAATTAAAGCCAGTACTTAGACCAGAGTTTGACTTTAAGAAGAGAAAAAATGTAACAAAATACCATCAATATAGGTTCATAGGTTCATAGGTAGGTAGTAGGCTATCGGCCAAAGGGCCTAAGTAAGCCTAGCCAACAAGGTTCCCTTATTTTCCTGTGCCCCTGTCAAGCAGAGCCACATAAGTGATCCCCAGGGTATATTTCCTATTTCCCATCCACTTATCAAGATTTTTCTTGAAGAATGCTAATGAGGAACTTTGCTTGACATAGATGGGTAGCTTGTTCCAGAGTATGGGAAGTCTCTGGGATAAGAATCTATCCCTCCATCATGTCCTGTTTATTGTGGTGACAAGGTTTAGGTCCCTAGAGCATGTAGCTCGGAGGGACTGGGATTTCTTCAGGTGTAGCATGTCCAACAGCTCTAGGTTTGACATAGCTTTAAATGTTAAGCAGAGATCACCTTGGAGTAGGCGATATGCTATGGAGTAAAGCTGGAGTTTTTTGAGATGTTCAGTGTAGGGCATCTGTTTGAGGCCAGTAATCCTCTTTGTGAGGTACTTCTGTGGCCTTTCCAGCTGCTGTAGATGTCTTGTGAGGTACATTCCAAAAGGGGCATTGTACTCTATAATGGGTCTAATGAGTGTCGAGTAGAGGGGAACAATGACCTCTTTTTTCCTAGATGAGAACCCTTTTGTGATGAGGTGTGCCACGTAGAAGGATTTTCTGATTACTGAGGCAATGTGTTATCAAAGGAGAGACTACTGTCCACCTGGGTCCCCAGGTCTCTTATCACATATTTGGCGTTAAGTAGATTGCCGCCTATGTTTAGTTCATGGGTACAGAGTTTTTACCAAAGGGGATGACAATGCACTTTTTGGCACTGAGCTTGAGGCCATGGCTCTGACACCAGGTGTCTGTCTCAGTGAAGCCCTTCTGTAGGCTGTCCACATCATTTGGGAACTCAACTATGGCTCCTAGTTTGCAGTCATCTGTGAACTTTATTAGCCAAAGGCCTTCTGTGTTAACCTGTACTTCAGAGAAGTAGATACCAAGCAGGAGAGGTCCCAGGACTGAACCCTGTGGTACTCCACTTGTCACTGGTTTGAAGTCAGATTTGGAGTCTGCAACTTTTACAGTGTGGGTTCTGTCAGTGAGCCAACTGGCAACCCATCTTGTGACATAGGGATTTATACCTAGTTTAGTGAGTTTAGCTATAATTCCAGAATGGGGTATGCTGTCGAAAGCCTTGGTGATGTCAAGATAGGCTGTGTGAACCACCTTACCCTCTTCTACAGCTTTGGTGACTGCCTCAAAGAAGTTGATCAGGTTCAGGAGGCATGATCTGCCTTTCACAAACCCGAATTGGGTGGGGTCCAGAGCTTGGAGGTTACCAATGTCTTTGTTTATGAGTTCCATGATGATACGTTCCATGGCCTTACAGACCAGGCTCACCAGGCTAATAGGGCGATAGTTCCCAGGATCAGTGGTGGCTTCCCCTTTGTGTAGTGGGATAACTGTTGCTGTGCGCCATTCAGTGGGCAGAAAGTCTGATGTGAGACTATGACTGAACATGGTGCTTAGGTGGGGAGCCAGTTCATTCTGAAGTTCATGTAAAATGCAGCCTGGGATGTTGTCTGGTCCCATGGATGCTGTGTTTTTGGCTTTAGAGAGTGCAGGTTTTACCTGCGTAGTTATGATTACAGGGACTCTGCATTCTTCCTGTATAGATATGGGCTCTTTAGGGGGTGAGAGGGGGGTAAAGTTAACACTCAACCTATCTGCCAGGACGTTGGCAATATCAGTTGGTTCTGTAATTTTCATGCCGTTGTGCTGTAACTCAGAGCAGATCTGGGTGTTGCCATTAAGATTCTTGACATAGCTATAGAATGCTTTGTGGTTGTCCCTAGAATCAGTGGCAATTTTGTTTTTGTAGCTAGCTTTGGAGGATCTTATAAGGGATCTCAGCTTCTTACTGAGGCTGACCAGGGAACTCCTCCACACATGGGATTTTACTCTCTTTTGCAACAGTTTCTTCCTTCTTTTGTAGAGATCATTTATGGCAGTGGACCAGCAGATTGGCTTCCTTTTTTTGGAAGATAGCGTCTTGGTTCTGTTTGGGATAGCACAATCCATGCACTCGTGTAAGTGCTTATAGAGTGCATCTGTGTAGGATTCAGCAGTCGTAACTGTATTGTCCATCTGCATGGGTGTCATGAAGTTCGCCACTTCTGTCTTAAGAAGCATGAAGTTGGCTTTGGAGACATTTTTTACCATGATTTCCTTAATAGGGGGTGGGGGCGAGATGTGGATATCTACTATGATTAGCTTATGGTCAGATCTGACCAACGAGGAGTTGACTTCAGGTGTGGAACACTGGTCACTCATGTTGGTAATGACTAGGGCTAGGATATTGTTGCCCCTGGTGGAAGTGTGGATAAGTTGATCCAGGGAATTGGAATTTATGAATTCCATAAAGTGTTGAGCAAAGGAGTTGGTACATGAGTAGTTTTCCCAGTTAATGGTGGGGTAGTTGAAATCTGCCATTATTAGGGTGTTTGGTTGAACCCTAATATTTTCCCGTATATCAAGAAAAGAGGAGTGGGAATCCTGGGCCATGGTGGGGAATCTGTAGCAAGCTACAATCTGGATTGCAGTTTTGCCCAGAGTTAGTTGCACTTGGATAACCTCGGATGCATTATACTGAGCAACTAGCCTGGAGGTGTGGATATTCTTAATGAATATGGACACACCTCCACCTATGGTGTTCTGGTCCAGGTTAGGTAGCTGAAAAGTGTGGTATGAGTTATAGCCTGGTAGTGCAGTGGTGCTCTCTGGAGCCTTGAACCAGGTCTCAGTCATTGCACAGATATTGATGTTCTCCCTTTTAAGACTTCTAGCATTGAATAGCATTACCCTCAGGTTTTGCTAAATTTGATATTTAGATGTCATCAAAAGTAAGTAAAGCTGCTCAACCACTCAAAATTATCCAAATGCACAATCAAAGAAAAGATAGGTGGGGGCTTGGTGTGTGTGTGTGTGTGTGTGTGTGTGTGTGTGTGTGTGTGTGTGTGTGTGTGTGTGTGTGTGTGTGTGTGTGTATGTGTGTGGGTATAAATGCGTGTGCCACTCAATGCAGGTACAATAAACTTGAAGTAGTCTGCAGTAGCTAACTAGGTATCAGTCCTAAATCAAAAATAAATGAAAACAATACTAAGGTTAATGAAAAAATATGAACATTAATTTACAGGGTAGAAAAGCACTTTCAACCAAAGGGTTTCATCAGACCAAATTAAAAAAAATGCGCCTCCTAAAAAGTATGGCAATAACAACAAACTAGGAAAAGCAAGCATTAAATAACCTTTAAAATAACAACAGGAATAAAAAATGAAAACCAATGACAGTAACAAAAAGTCTTAGCAGTACATAATCAATGATAAAAATTATAAAAAGGAATTAAATATCAAAAACAAATATCAAAATAAATAAAACACACAAAATCTTACCAGTACATACAAATGTAAAACATAAATAAAATAAATATAATAATATAATAACAGAAGATAAAACAAGCAAAGAAAATTAAAAAGAAAAAAAGAAAAATGAAAATATAGCAATAAAAATATAAAAAATTAAATATAACTATATGTGTCTTTGTGTATGTGTAAAATATAAAATTAAATACAAGAATAAGAATAAAAATTAACTTAAAAGAAAACTCCGCCCTCTCCTACAGTTTAACTAAATCCTTAGGTTCTGTTTCTCTCTACAATATGGTTCTGGTACTGTGTAGCTAACAGAAACCTGCTTGTACTTTTTAAAACTTTTATTTCCTTGCATTGATATCAAAGGAAAGGAAAACATACCTACTTTTTTTAAGCTTAACTTCTCACATACTTTGCAGAGGAATTCTCTTGCCACCTGCATGACATATCATACAGTTAAATCTGTAATTTGCCCTGTCAGGTACTGCCATCAATCTTGGATGGGCAATTAATCCTGCTAATCTCAGAAACACAGCAGCTGATATAAAAAAGACAGAAAGCTGTGGAATTGTTTTCCACTGTTTTTATTGCAGAGAGAAAGAGAACTTAACACTCTCCTTTCATAGCAAAACAAAGCAATGAGTGGATGGGGCACTGTAAATTCTTACCGGGGATAGCGCCCACAACCCTCCTGGACATGGGCAGTCATAACTAAATGCAATCTTGGGTATTGACTAGTACCTCTGTGGTATTACATTAGGTTGAAATGGCTAGGCTTAAAATGAATTAGATCAGTCAGGGGTTTAAATGCAGTTGTCACATCTTCTGACAAATTTACATAAGCATCAACACAGTATTGAAATGCTAAGCTTTAAATCTTGTTTATTTATAATAGTTTATATGTTAAGGTAACTTAAATGCAGTATCAAAGATTTATGTGACATCTAGAGAAAAGGTAGAAAAAAAAATATTGTAAAATATCAATACATTTACCATTTTCAAGCTCCCCCCCCCCAAACGTACACAGGACAGAACTGCAGAAAGAGAGACAAGTGGCAACTCTATAAATTAGGTACACTGATATTGTTCATAAATTTTATTTATTTATTGACATTTGTTGACCCCTCACAGCAAGAGGTTCTCCGTTTCGATCCTCGGCTGGGGTGCCTTCTGTGCGGAGTCTGCATGTCCTCCCTGTGGTCGCGTGAGTTTCCTCCGGGTGCTCCGGCTTCCTCCCACATCCCAAAGACATGTTGCAGGTGGATTGGACACTCTAAATTGGCCCTAGGTGTGAGTGTGTGTGTGTGTGTGTGTGTGTGTGTGTGTGTGTGTGTGTGTGTGTGTGTGTGTGTGTGTGTGTGCCTTCTGTGGAAGGTTGGGTGCTGGGCTGGCAACTCGACACAGTAAAACTCCACTGCAAATCATGAGCGGACAAGGTGATCCGCTGTGGCAACCCTTAACCGGGAAAAGCCGAAAGAAGAAGAAGAAGATTGACATTTGTTGACCAGGAAAGTCCGAATGGAACAGGAGCCCATTTTCAGCAGAGGCCTGGGGAGAAAAGCTCCACAAACACATTATGAATGCACAGCATTTTAGAAGACTTTACAGAATTTACAAAAATTACAGTACAGAAAAGTACAATATAACAAAATGAGAAACAGACTAATACATTGTGGGAAGTTACAATATCAGAGAGAAAAACAGAGTAATTTACAAGATATATACACACACATATACTTATTTATTGCTTTTCTTGTGATTTACTGGCCTCCAGACACTCATGGCTGATCAACAAAGTGAAGATTTAGAACATGGATATGTACCACATAAATATATGAAAACTATGACAAATAAGTCATTTTTGCTGCAAAATCCACTATTGGAGATGGACATTAAACTTCTTAATATGTCTTCTGATGAGCAGACTGAGACATAAGGAGGTGAGACTGAATTTTTTTCCTTATTGACCCCTTTGCAAGACACGCTAATGAAACTAAAACATTTACAATGGCACCAGTTTTATTTTGAAGCATGTCTAAAGAATAACATTGTGCCTAGAGGTCTACAGGTTTTATGTATGTCGACTCAAGGGGAGCATTACCCAGAGCTATTAACACATTGGCAACAGATAAATCTGCAAAGTAGTCAGTCTTACATGAATTTATTGATAGCCTTCTTTCAACCTGATGAAAATGATTTATTAAGGAAAGCTGATGACCTACATATAAAAATAGAAACTGATTTTACAGCTGAATATCACAATAATAAACTTATGGATGTTTTATGTGCCACAGCTAATTATGACTTAAAATTACAACAAACAAAGCTGAAGAAGCTACAGCGTGATTATCAGGGTTTTCCACTTGGTAATATTTTTGTTTGGCCTCGTACGCAAGATAGAGTGGTTCACGCTCAACCAGCTGTGGCAGCTACACCTGAGCCCAATCAACAACATGAGAAAGAACGTTCAGGTATGTCAGTTCCTGTACAACCTTTAACTACTTATTTTCAAGATTTGGATCCCTTTAACAAAGGGAATATAGAGGTAACATTTCATTCTGCCGCTGTAACTGATCCGGTGACAGAAGGGGAAACAAATAATGATGGTAATTTAACCAAAGTACTGAATATAGCGGTTAAGTCTCGAAGCGATAAGCTGGACTTTAGTACATTGGGAGCTAAACCTAAACATGCCACCAGTGTAACCGCATTTACCACTACTACAGCTTCAACTTCTACTTCTTCTTTTTTCACTTTACTGGTGCCGGTGAAAAAGAAGAAGAACTCTCGCAAGAGGAGTTTTTAGTACCAGACGGAGAAGGATGACAAGAGACGCCGAACATCCAATTGACTGAGTATAATGCTTGCAATGTTTTTAACATATTAGGTATTAATCTTTCTGAAACACAAATATCTGTACTAAGCAAAGGTCTTAATTTCATACCAAGTACTGGTACGGACTTTTGCACTCTGATTCCAGAGATTATGTATTTTGCACGCAATGTTATGTTAAAACAAATGTTTAGCATTACTAACAGTGTACAACAAACTGTTATGCTCAAGCAGCTTAGTTCATTCTTACCAGTTTTGAGTCCCACATTGGTTATCTTCATTAGATCTTGTGAAACAGAGATAGAACAGTATCTACAGGATAAATGTAGATCTATGTTTTTTAACTTGGATCAGGAACACAGAAAAGCATTAATTGAGTTGAAAAATAATAACAACATAGTTATTAAGTCTGCCGATAAAGGTGGTGCAGTGGTTGTCCTCAGTATCTAATTCTTTACCACCCAAGTAGCCCTGCTGTTAGCAGATAAACAGACTTTTTCCCAAATATCACCAGTTATGGTACATTCGTACATCCAAAAAGTGCAAGTATCCTTGGAAAATATGGAAAAAATGGTTTGATAGATCATGAGCTGTTTACATTTCTGTATATATCACAACCAACTGTTTTGATTTTCAAAGCCCTACCGAAAATACATAAAGATTGAAATGCCACCATTGAGACCTATTGTATCAGGTAGGGGCTGGGTAACAGAGAATATCACCATCTGCATGGAATGTACCTTAAAATCCATTTTACAAGAATTTCCTAGAATTTTAAAAGATATGGGTACATTTTTGCATTCACTAGGTATGTTTTTACATGAGGTTCATCCTCAAACATATATGTTTGTCACCCTTGATGTAAAAAATCTATTCACAGTTATTGACAATGAGTATGGTATTATGGCCATTAGTGCAATATTGGACAAATGAATTAATGTACATATAGATGAGAAGATACGTATTTGTTCTCTACTAAAACTAGTATTAGAAAATAATATTTTTATTAGTCAAGCACAGTACTACTGTCAAAAACAAGGTATATTAATGGGTACGCCCTATGTAAATACCTATGCAAATTTAGTTTTAGCATACTGGGAAGACATGGTTATCTTTAATGTGGAACATGATTGGAGAGACAAGTTGTCCTACAATAGGTTTGTGGACGACGTCTTTTTCTTGTGGAAGGGCACTACTGACGAATTAGAGTCTTTTGTTACATATTTAGAATCAACAACCAGCTTTTTTAGGTTTTCAGAGAAATATTCTGGAGTTAGTATAGAATATTTAGATGTCTTTATATCCAGAAAAGAAAATGGAGATGTAGAGACGTCGCTCTACAGAAAACTATGTTGGACCAGTAGTTTACATAGGTTTGATAGCATGCATCTGAGATACATTTTTCTAAATATAGTGAAGGGACAAATTTGTAGGGTGTCAAGGCTATGCACTAATGAGAGCTGCTTTCAACAGGAATTAAAACTGTTGGAAAATAATTTTTTGAATAGAGAATATACCAATACACTGCCAGATAGAGAATTAAAATGAGTGGTGGTTATAGAAGAGACAAAGCTAAACCATGGATAAAAAGGGCAAGGGAACAAACACAGTGTCAGAACTCAGGTTAGAAATGAAAGTAGGGGACTGCAGATGAGTTTAACATATGGGAATGATATGGGTGGTATATTCAATACTATTAGAAGCAATTGGAAAATTCTGCTCACAGATGAGAACATAGCCAAAATTGTGGGGATGGAACCTAGGTTCATTTTTAAAAGGAATAAAAACTTAAAAGACATTTTATGTCATGAACCACATCAGATTAAATGCAAGGGTTATAGTACTAGGAAGAAGGGCACTTTTCCTTGTCAGCATTCTAAAGCATGTAAATATATTATGCAAAATAATTGTTTTGTTCATCCCAGAAGGAACAAGAGTTATTCTTTGTATGCATATGCTGACTGTAATATACAAAATGTGGTTTATATTGCTCAATGCCAAAAATGTACCGCATATTATGTAGGTAAAACCAACTGCAGACTTAAAGATAAAATATTTAAGCATATGTCTGTTATAAGACAGGAAAAAGAACACAATGCATTATTTAAGCATATAGCGTTGCACAAGGATCATGCCTTTTTATTTATGGTTATCTCTATTATGAATAAAAGTCAATGGATGGGTAATTTAAAAAAATGAAACTGAATATGGAGAGATGCAATGGATTCTTAGACTTTGAGCTGACAAAACCACAGGTCTAAATGATGTAGTTCCTTTAAAACCGGCTTTAGCAAAAAGGAGGGTAAATTACTGATTTTGATTGGAAAATAAGTATTATAAAATATGTTTTGTATTTTATTGAATGTATCCTGTGATGATGGGATTTACCCGAAAGCGCTTATGAGTTTGTTTTATCTGGTATTTTATTAAAGTGTTTTATCTCATACTCAGCGTGGTAGTGGCTGCTTTACTATACCTTTTATTTGTTTCTACTTGGATTTAAAGCAGCACTTTTGGTGGAGGAGGCCTTTACTTATTTATTGCTCAGCTTTGGTGCAAGACATGGCTTTCAGCACTCTAGAGGGAAAATAAGTCAAATGTGTTCAGAGGTCATTAAATTAAGCAAAACATTGAAGGAGTATATCAACTCAAACAACAAAAGGATGGGGAAAATGGAAGAAGCTTTAAGCAGATATTCAGATGAACTGATAAAACTGCAAAAATGAGAGGTCAAAATGAAGGAAACGTTGGCTTAGTATGAAACTGTTCAAGAAGAGATGTTTCAAAAATGGTAGAATTAGAGGACAGAGCACTTAGAGAAAAACCTGAGATTTTCTGCTGTACTAGAGAAACCAGAATGAACAAATTGTATTAATTTTATGAAGGCAAAAATAAGCAATTGGACTGGTATTCCACAGCAGACTCTGTTAATTGAAGGGAACGTTGTGTGTATGCTCTGAAGATGGTCATGAGAAAGCAGCCAAGACCTGAATTAGTAAAGATGCAATTCTACAAGCAGAAATAGTTGATTCTGACAACATTGTGGCAGAAGGGCAATGGACTAAAAGTTGGAGATAGTAGAGTGTTGTGGAAAATGATTATTCACTGTACAACAGGCAGAAGAGAAACAAATTTATTCCAGCAATCAGGGAATGTTGAAAGCCTGGTGTAAGACTGAAGCTTCTCTCTCCAGTTGTCTTCAGATATCTTTCCTGAAGGATCAAAGTCCTTTTTGATGCAGAAAAGGCTGAGGAGGAAAGACTAAAGTTTCTTTAACAAAAAGTGAGCCATCAAGCAGAAGGGGAGTCTGCTTCTCATTCTTCTGATAATAAAGCACATGGAGAGACTTTGCATGTGAAACCTTTTCTAATGTTACAAAGGAAAATACTTGCAAGATAAACATATGAGTTAACTAGAAGAATCAGGAGTACCTTGGATGTGAACCAGAGTCTGGAGCTTGGAGATAGAGATGTTTAGGAAGAAGACCAACAACATGGAAATTAGAAAATAAATGTGGGATTACAAAGCATAATTCACATATGTGAAATATGGCTGTACAAGAAAATGTGGAAAGAATGGACTTTTGTAGACTTTGTTAAACTTATGGGGAACTGAAAAGCATTTGCCCTGCTTCATGTAATTAATTTTGGAAAGATCTAAGGGGAAGGAAAGAGGAAAGAACAAAGTAACTATAAGTAAAATAATTTCTTTTCTTAACAGTATTTCAATAAAACTTTTCATAATATAAATCACATGATTTATTGTAAAGTATTTCAATTATTGTTGTATGTGATAAAAACACAAAAGTAAACAGATGCCTTTCTTTCTTTCTTTCTTTCTTTCTTTCTTTCTTTCTTTCTTTCTTTCTTTCTTTTTGGTGTAAAGAAATGCAGCCATTACAATGCCAAAAGAGAAAAAGGGCAGGCAAAAGCATGTTTAAGTTAATAGACTGTAATTTTTGGTTGTAGGTTGGGGGTTGGTGCAAACATATATAGATCATAATATTTGTAGAGCTGACATATTTTCTCTCACCTTTGCATAGGTTACTGCTGGGATTAAAACCCTTGGCTTAATCTAATAATGAGTTTTAAGAGGAAACAAGTAAATAAGAGAACACTGAATGTAATGTAAAGTTTTCCTTTAGTAATAAATGCTTTAGCATGTCTTTAGAAGCCAGTAGCTGAAGGCTACACTTTTTCTTACATTTCCATGGAGACATGCTGATTGTATGTCAATAAAAATCAAAGCACTAATGTCTTCTACGCTAAAAGTTAATGTTTACTGAAAGCATGCAAGTTGTTTTTTACATCTGGCAGGGAAATAAAAATAAAAAAAGAACAGACACCAATGGATGTTAGTAGGAAGACAGGCAGTAATGTGCATCTTAGCATGGATAACTTCAACTTTAGGTTAGATAAGGCCTGTGTTTGCAGCTACCTATTTGGGACAATTGTTGCTATTAGGTGAGTTAAGCTTCATTATTTGAAGGTGCACATAGATTTGTGTGTCTGTATTAAGTTAACAGGTTCTGGTGGTGTTCTGGGGATATGTTTTTTTGAGGGTTTTCATTTAAACAAAAAGTCTCATAAAATGTGACATAGGTTCAAATGGAGATGATAAGAAAAAATGGTATAAAAGACCAACCTGCCAAACATTAGTAGGTGCATGTATCACAAAAGCTGGAAATAAACACATAAAAGCTGTCATATATATAGGAGGGAATATTGGCTTCTTGTCATACTGTAAACACTTTTCATATTATCGTGGCGCATGAATGGTCTCACAGGTATAGATAAAAAGGAAAGAATACTTAATTATAATAAGAAATGCAGAGTGCAATTAGCAATGCTACTGGAGACACGTGTAAAAAAGATAAGTAAAGGGTTTCAGGACGGATATTCAGCAGAATATCAGGGACTAAGGAAAGGATGAGAACTTATATTAATTGCTACAGGAGTTCAAATAGTGGTAGAAGAGGGAAAAAAAGATAATAATAGTAGATTTGTGGTAGCAAGGGGCTTTGGCAAGGGATGAGGATTACACTGGCATTTATTAATATTCCACTTAAAACTACTATTATGGCGCTTATGAAAATTTGGGAGAAATAATCCACTTTTAGCAAGGAATATTAATTATAGGCAGAGTCAGAAATTTGATTTACAACAACAAGGACATATCTGTGGAGCCTAGAAGGGAAAATATAACAAAAGAAGGTAGGTTTTCAAAGAAATTTATAAAAATATTAGGTGTGGAAGACATGAATTCAGTAGTAGAAACTTGGAGAGAGTTTATATTTTACTCCCCAAGGTACAATAAGTAGGCTAGTCTACATAGAAATGATATATCACAGGAACATGTGCATTTAATTGAGGACAGTGACACATCCAATAAACTATTTTAGATCATGGGGCAATAATAACTAAAATAAAAATGAAGAGTAATGAAATAAAAATGAAACACTGGTCCTTCCACACCTACCACTTAAAGAGAGAGGAATTTATGGAATGGGTAGTAAAAATTATTCAGGAGGTATTAGGGAAGATAGAAAGTACTCCAGAATTTATAGCTAGTGAGTGGGATAAATTTAAATTGGAGTTTAAAAAATAGGGTAGAAATAAAATAAAGAGATATATGGTTAAGAAGTAACAATATTTATTTTGAGGGGCTGACAAAGGGTAAGTATTGCAGAATAAGGGGAATCTCACAGAACAAGAAGATGCACAACTGCAGAGTACTAAAGAGAAAATAATTGAGTACCTGGATAATATGTATGAGTTTAGAAAGATTGTTATTAAACAATTGTTTCTGATAATATCTCCAGATCATGAAAGCTTTTAGCACAATGATTTAGGCACCAGAAAGTAGAAAGGGTTGTTGCAAAACTCAGGGAGCCTATAACAAGAAAAATAACCAGAGATCAAGTAGAGGTATTAGAAATATTTTGGAAATTTTATAAAAATTTATATAAAGCAGAGAAGTGGGGAAATCAATAAAAAGCACAAATGGAAATATTTATGGAAGACTTAAATATGCTGAGGTTAGAGGTAGATGCAGCTCAACAATTTACAGTTAAGATAGGACAGGATGAGATAAAAATGGTGATATATAATCAACCTGCAGGGAAGCCTCTATAAATAGGATGGTATTCCATTGGAAGTTTGAAAGCTAGGAGGGGAGAAAATGATAACTATATGGAAGGTTGTGTTTAACAGTATTTTAAAAGGAGGCCAAGCACTAACATCCTGGAAAAAGCTGTGGTGGTTGTAATACTTAAAGATGGTAGAGATCCATCATATCTAGCTTCATATAGGCACATTTCACTTTTAAACCATAATTATAAAGTATTTATGTCTATAATGGCTAAAAGAGTGGCAATATTTTTGCAAAATTGATAGATATGGACCATTTTGGTTTTGTGCAAGGGAGGCAAACATTTGACAACATTAACAGAACAGTGACGATCCAGGGGGAAACAGAATGTAAGACAATACTGCTGCTGTTGTTGGGTCTTTATGCAGACAAAGCATTCTACAGAGTAAGTTGGGATTTTAAGACTATGGCAATGGAAGAATTTGCATTCTCTGATGCAATAATATGGTTAAATTAGGAAGATATATGAGGGATCTGAGGCAAAAATTAAAGTGGTAGTGTTCATATTTGATAAGTTGTGTCTGAACAGAGGAACCATGTAGGGGTGTCCTCTTTCCAATTTGCTATTTGCATTATATTTAGAACTATTTGCAAAGAAAATAAGGCACTGGAGAATTCAAGGATACAATTGATATGATAATCAATAAAAGTTGGCTTTATTTGCAGACGATATTGTTTTGTACCTGATAAAACCAGAAAAGGACATCTCAGTGAGATGTCAGTGAAGTACACATCCTGTCTAGAAACACAGACCAAGGAGTTTAATACAAGAATGAATCCAAGGGAGGTCAGGAAACTACATAGTGTAAAGAATGTGAGGCCTGGCACATGCAAACTGAGGTAGGATTCCTGTCCTGTGATGGTGACATACCATTGGCCCATCTCACATCATATCCTATCAGAAAAGTGTTAAAGTGTTATATGAGCATATCTGATAGGAACTAAAAGATGGTTTATGATATCTGGCATGGTGAAACAGAGGAAAGTCTGATGGAGATCTGTAGTGGTCCTGATATCTAGACTGCCCTTCCCAGCCTAGGTACAGGGGTAGCTGGTCCATCACTGAAGTTTCCTGCAGGATAGCTTGCACTCAGCAGACACAGTTTAATCTGGCAAAACAGATAATTAGACATCTTGGGGCTAAAATAATCGCATTATCCTATCAAACCTTAAATGGTAAGAAGCCTAACTCAGTGGACTGGAGCCAGGTGTGGAAAGCGAGTACCTTGTGGGCCACCAAGTGCTGGTTTAAGATACCAATGTTCATCAGACTACAGTGTGACAGTTAGCACAGAGGATTAAAGCTCTGATTTCTTAATGAGTTGCTTTATGTGCCAAGTCGACAGAGCTTGAAATTGTCCACCTTTATTTGCCTATTGTGTGACCTTGAATATGTCCCTTAACTAGATGGCACTCTGGGACAATTGGGAATTTGGACTAGGCCCCTCAATAGTCTCCTGGATTACATGCCTTGTAACTATGAGCCTCTGAACCTAAAAGATTTGTTTGATAAAGACAGCAGCATGGTGACCATGGAAGTCAGAATCTGCTAAGGAGAGTGCACCACCTCACCTGCTAAATTAAAGGGCAAAAATGGGATTCTGTTATTAAATGCTCAACTTCTCTGTCTTTTTTCTCCCTATTTACTGTCCCTGCTATGAATAAACAAAATTACAGCATTTAAAATATTTTAAATTGACTGCTTCTCTCCACTAGAACAGTACTTTACTGTACTGCGGTGGTCTCACTTTCAAA
Organism: Protopterus annectens; assembly: GCF_019279795.1. Taxonomy (NCBI): domain Eukaryota; kingdom Metazoa; phylum Chordata; order Ceratodontiformes; family Protopteridae; genus Protopterus; species Protopterus annectens. Next base: position 887,844,097 of record NC_056744.1, on the reverse strand, counting down.
AAACTTTTGTTCCACCCTTGCTGCACTCTCCAATTCACTGATGTCATCAAGGCCACTGAATACAGGTAGTTTTCTGGCCATTTCCCTCCCCAAACTGACATCACCACTACTGTCCTAAAAACCCACCCATGCTGTGATGTCACAGCTCCCTGGTCCTTCCCCTACCCATACAGAAAGGAAAAGCTAGAATAAGGAAACAGTACATAAGTCAAGTCTCCTGCTGTGAGCTGTCAATCACAGCAGGTAACAAATCAAATTACCCTTAGCACTTTGACAACTAGAGAAGTTAGGTGTGAAGGGGGATGGGAGATGACTCAAACCAGTACAATTCAGGCTTCACAGAAGACAGCAGTTTAGCCATTCTAAAAAGAAGCAGCAGTAAAAAGCACTTTGAAAGTCTGTTCTGTGGTATTTGCACTGTTTGTGTTTTAAGTATTCACTGAATGGCATGAAATGTTACTTAAAACTAACTGACTGAAGTACAGCAGTGTATGCATGTAAAATCATTGCAGTGACAGGAGCTTTAGGAAGAAAGAAGCTTGCATGATGTAATTTTCTACGGACAAGCATTGCATTGTGGGATACCTAGAGGCAGACTAAGCAATCAGAATTATCCCAAGATGCCAGACCCCATGTGGTAAGACTAAGAAATTACGTATAAAAATATTTAAAAACCTGTAAATAATCCCAGAGTGGTGTTAAAATGTAGGAAACACCAAACCATGATGAAATAAACATGTTTTTTGAGTCTGTGGGTGCAGTTCTCCTTTAACTAGCCCTGAAAAATGTGTAGTGCCTGACGGCGGCATATTGTAATAGGGGTTGTTTGAGAGACCACCTGGAGCCTATGCTATGGGATGCCTAAGGTCAGCCCCCATTACAATGCTGCCAAGTCATCTATCTAAAAATAATACATTTTATTTTAAAAGAGGTTTTATATTCTACACTGCAATCTCATTTTTGTCAGTTTATGTGCTGAAAATAACAGTCACTGACATTATAAGCTGCTGTGTGTATTTAAAGTTTTGGGTGACTAGCTGTTTACACATCGGCAGCATTGACCAGTTATGCTGAAGAGTGATACATGTCTAAATCTGCTTACTTGGGTAAATTAACTCATTGAAATTTTGCCTCATCAAATATTTCATGGATAGTGGTAAACCAATACAATATGTAAATCAAAACAAACAAACAAATGGCTGAAGGTGCGAACTGTCTTCTTTTAATAAAAATAATGGAAGAAATAAAACAGAGATAAGCTCTTTCGTACTTGATACAGTACTTCTTCAGATCTAATTAAAACACAATTAAACTCCCTTTTTATAGGGTTTAATGATACAGATCACATGACTTCAATATGGGTTTAATTGGAATCAACTCATTTAGCCCTTTCCCTCTAATTGCTTGTAAGATTGTCATCCATTTCACTTCTAAGCATTCTGTACGTGTTCTTATATCACCTCTCCTACAATCAACATGGTAAATTTCCAACACCATAAACTTAAAACAATGATTATTACCTGCTAAGCTGGTAATAATTTTACTGATGATGTTATTTAGTAACAATGGATGTGACATCATTTTTTACCTGCATTCCTAACAACATATGGGTTGAATATGTGAGATTATTCTTAAGCCAACATTCCACATACGACAATAACAAAATAAAATTTATTTGATTTGTACACTTTTGGATATTATTCTTCAACACGATGTATTTGTCTTCTCAGAAAAATTCTGTTTACAATGTACAGGCATTGCCATGGGCACAATATGTGCAAATAGTTATGCCAACATGGTAATGGCTGAATGGGAATCACAATATGTGTTCAATACTGACAACATATTCTCTAGATTCATTTTACATTATGAACGCTTTGTGGATTATGTGTTTTTTGTATGGGGGAACACCTATGATACATTGTGTGAGTTTATGCATTATTTAAATAGCACCACAGAGTTTTTACACTTCACATATGAATATTCATATAAACACATTTCCTTCCTGGATGTTTATGTAATAAAAACTCCTGGAGGCATTGATACAAGAATGTACAATAAACCCAGTAAGACTAACAATTTAATACACTCTAAGAGTATGCACCCTAGATATGTCAAACACAATGTTATAAAAGTCAGTTTTTTAGGTCAGCCAGGTTGCATATCAGAGACAGTGATATGTATACCTCCTTTGATTTAATGGCAGAGAATTTAGGCAAAAGGGGCTATGAAGTGAGTGAGATATTACAGGCACAAAATGAAGCTATATCTCTTAGAGACACACTTACCAGACCATACTTTGATAGTACTGGTAGTTATGAACGTAACATGGACAATAATTCATCACAATGTCTTAAAATGTGTGTTGCTTACTCTAATGATACTAGTTCTATGTGTGAGATTATTAAGAAACATTGGAGAATTTTACTGTCCAATGAGAAATGTAGGGAACTGTTGGGCACACAACCCTGTTTTACTTTTAAAAATTGTAACTCTATTAAATAAATGCTCTGCTATAAGCCTTTAGAATCCTCTGGTCTTAAATAGAAGTCATATACTAGCAAAAAAGGTACTTTTCCTTGTCATCACTGTAATATGTGTAAATATATTTGCAACAATAATTTTTTACACATCCTGACACAGACAATATATTTTAATTTGATTTCTATGCTGATTGTGGTACCTGCAACATAGTTTATTTAGCTTCTTGTGAACTGTGTAAAATGTTTTATGTAGGAAAAAACAACCGTTGCTTAAGAGATCAGATGAGAGAACATTTATACAGTATTAGTAAGCAAGACAGCAAAAACGCTTTGTCTAAGCATGTCAGCTTAGCAGGTAATAACCATTCTTTTAAGTTTATGATGTTGGAAATTTACCATGCTGGTTGTAGGGGAGGTGATATAAGAACACATACAGAATGCTTAGAAGTGAAATGGATGACAATCTTACAAGCAATTAGAGGGAAAAGGTTAAATGAGTTCATTCCTATTAAACCCTTATTGAAGTCACATGATCTGCATCATTAAATCCTATAAAAAGGGAGTTTAATTGTGTTTTAATAGGTTCATAGGTTCATAGGTAGATACTAGGCTATCTGCCCTAGGGCATTTATAAGCCTAGCCAGAGTGTATTTGGCTTCCGCCTCCCTATTAGATTAGCCTACTGTGCCTCTGTAAAATAGGTCACAGAAGGTACCCTTTTAAGATTAGTTTACTGTGCCTCTGTCTAGCAGGGACACAGAAGAGATCCAAGGGGTGAATTTGCGATTTCCCATCCACGCGTCTAGATTTCGCTTGAAGAGGGTCAGCGAGGGGCTATGTCTAACATGAATTGGGATTCTATTCCAGAGTGAGGGGAGCCTCTGGGAAATAAATCTGTCCCTCCAGCATGTCCTATTTATTTTTGTGCTGAGGTTTAGGTCCCTGGAGCGTGTAGCTCTAAGGGACTTGGATTTTTTGAGGTGGAGCATGTCCATTAATTCTGGGTTTGACATGGCTTTGTACGTCAGGCATAGATCGCCTCTGAGTAGGTGGTAAGCAACTGAGTAGAGCTGGAGTTTCTTTAGTCGAGCTGCATAGGACATCTGTTTGTAGCCCATGATCCTCTTGGTGAGGTACATTTGGGGTCTCTCCAGTTGCTGCAGGTGTCGGGTAAGGTACATCCCAAAAGGGGCATTGTATTCAATTATCGGCCTGATGAGTGATGAGTAGAGGGGTACAATGACCTCTCTTGATCTAGATGCGAACCCTTTCGTGATAAGGTGGGCTATATAGAAGGTCTTTCTAACCACTTTGGCAATGTGATTATCAAAGGAGAGATTACTATCTATGTTTGTCCCCAAATCTCTAATTACTTCTTCCGTACTTAATGGATTACCACCTATGTGGTAATTTGTAGGCACCTTGTTTTTCCCAAAGGGGATGACTATGCACTTTTAGCATTTAGCTTGAGGCGTGGCTCTGGCACCAAGCATCCGTCTCTGTGAGACCCTTTTGGAGGATGCTTGTGTCAGCTGGAGATTCGATTATGGCCCCCAGTTTGCAGTCATCTGCGAACTTTGTCAGCCATAATCCACCCGTGTTAGCCTGAACCTCAGAGAAGTATATACCGAACAAGAGAGGTCCCAGAACTGAGCCCTGTGGGACACCACTTGTAACTGGTTTGGATTCGGACATGGCACCTGCGATTCTGACCATGTGGGTTCTATCTCTGAGCCAGTTTGCAACCCATCTTGTGATATAGGGGTTGATATTTAAGCTGGTAAGCTTATTTATGATGCCCAAGTGGGGTATTGTGTCGAAGGCTTTTGCGAGGTCCAGGTAGGCTGTGTGGACTACCTTGCCCTCATCTATGGCTTTGGTAACTGTTTCAAAGAAATCAACTAGGTTTAAGAAGCAAGATCTGCCCTTAACAAAGCCGAATTGGGTAGGGTCCAGTGTCTGGAGGCTCCCAATGTCTTTGTTTATGAGTTCCATGATAATACGCTCCATAGCTTTACAGACCAGACTAGTCAGGCTTATGGGGTGATAGTTCCTGGGGTCCGTTGTGGCACCACCTTTGTGCAGTGGGACCACTGTAGCTGTACGCCATTCTTTGGGTACATATCCTGTAGTAAGGCTAAGTTTGAACAGTGACTTAATGTGAGGGTTCAGTTCTTCTTGGAGCTCATATAAGACACAGCCTGGGACACCGTCCAGTCCCATAGATGCTGTGTTTTTTGCTTTGGAGAGGGCAGCTTTCACCTGTGCATCTGTGATGTCAGGGAGGTTACATTCAGTTGGGATAAGCATTTGCTCCTTTGGGGGGGAAGGGGGGGAAACGTTTGCGCTGAATCTGTCTGCCAGGATGTTGGCTATGTCTGTAGGTTCAGTATATTTTGTACCGTTATGTAACAATTCAGATCATATCTGGGAGTTTCCACCCATGTTCCCGACATAACTAAAGAAGGCCTTGTGATTATCTTTAGTGTCTAGAGCAATTTTTCTTTCGAAACTGGCCTTTGATGATTTTATGAGGGATCAAAGTTTCTTGCTAATACTGATCAGAGATGCCTTCCCCTTTTGGCATTTTGCTCTGTCATGTAGTAGCTTCCTCCTTCTGTTGCATAGCTTATTTATGGCCGGGGTCCACCAGACCGGTCTCCTGTTTTTGGAGGAGTGAGTTTTGGTTTTATTTGGGATAGCACAATCCATGCATTCCTGCAGGTGCTTATAGAATGCATTTGTAAAGGATTCTGCGGATTGGGCTGTATTATCCTCTGGCCTGGGGGCTTTGAAGGATTCCACCTCAGTCTTGAGAAGTGCAAAGTTGGCTTTTGAGAAATTCTTTACAGTGATTTCCTTGGCTGGGGGTGGGGACGGGATATGGATGTCCAGGGAAATTTGTTTATGGTCTGATCTTACCAATGAGTGATTTACCTCTGGTGTGGAACATAGAGTCCCCATGTTGGTGATGAACAGGTCCAATATGTTGTTCCCTCTTGTGGATGTGGTGACCAGTTGTTCCATCTCATTAGAGTTTATAAATTCAAGGAACCGTTGGGCGAGGGTGTTTGGGCTTGAGTAGTTTTCCCAGTCAATGTTTGGGTAGTTGAAGTCAGCCAATAACATAGTGTTTGGAGAGACCTTCATATTCTCCAGTGTTCTCAGGAATGCCAAGGGGGTTCCTGTAATAGGGAGGGTGTTCTCTAGCAGGCTACAAACTGAAAGGCAGTTTTGCCCACTGTTAGTTGCACATGGATGGTTTCTGATTCTTTGTGCAGTGCCACTAACCTGGAGGTGTAGGTATCTTTGATGAATATAGATACTCCCCCTCCTTTTGTGCTTCTGTCCGAGTTTTGGGGCCAAAACGCATGGTATGAGTTATAACCTGGTAGTGCTGGGGTGCTCTCAGGAGCCTTGAACCAGGTTTTTGTTACTGCACAGACATCGATTTTCTCCATACTGAGGAGAGCCTAGAGTGCATGCATCTTGAGGTTTAGACTTCTGGCACTGACTAGCATTACCTTTAGTTTTTTTATCCTTGGATTGTCTATGGAGGTGGGTTTGTCCTTCGAGCCTTGCCTAAAAAAGGCACTATGGGGGTGGCAAGAGCCTTGGCCAGTATACGAAAGCCTAAGGGTGACAGGTGCAAACCATCCCTAGCGAAGCAACGTGGCTTGTCGAGCATGTCATCCCAGGCTGACAGACACTGGATCCCTTTTGAATGACACCAATACTTTAGCCAATTGTTGAAACTGATCATTTTGTCTTTATACTGCGGCATCATTCTTGGTGAGGGCAAGATGCTACTCAAGGTCAGGGTCATACCAGCCTGGGCTACATGGTCAGAGAGCTCCTCTATGTCTCTTTTCATGTAGTCCAGGGAGGTACGTCTCAGGTCATTCACACCAGCATGGACAATGACGGAGTCAAACTTGTACTTGCTTTGGAGTGACCTGAGTGCTTGGGTTATGTGGCAGATCCTGGCACCCGACACGCAGCTTACAGTGACCTTCTCCTTGTTCAGACTGGTGAGCGGGATGTCAGTGTGCCGGACAATAGAGTCCCCTATAACAAGTGTATTTGGTGTGTTGTTTGGCCTTCGGGGCTGTGACTGTTTGGCACACTGATTTTGTGAGATATGTGATTTGTGGGTATTGTTGAGGGGTCACTGTTGCTTGGATATCTGCTTAGGAGGTCTTTGCTGTTTAGGCAGATTTTTATTTAGAGCCTCCGAGTATGTTTTTGTGTGTTTATGTGTTGGGTATGCAGATGCAATAGGTCTGTGTGAGACTGGATTTGTGGTGTGAATGGTTACCTGACTGACTGTGCCAGTCTTGGGTTGAGAGAGCTCTGCCTCCAGTTTGGCTGTGTAACTGCATCTCTCACATGTATTAGAGTTTGTTGGAAGGAGGAGAGGGTTGTCTGTGTACATAAGGCAATTGTAACATTGCCTCAAAATTCCCAGATTCACCAGCTGGACTGGAGAGTAACCTTGAAACTGACCCTTGGACATACCAAATTAGTATAGGGAACTGTTTTTTTTACTGATCAGATTAGGGAAGGGAACTGATTTTTCACTTGATCAGGAAGGACCAATCGGGAGCCTAATACTTATGAGAAGTCAAGGAGGGTGTAGTGCTTTAGTTAGTGTTTCCTTATAAGAGCTGAGCAAGTGCAGGGCTTTAGAAAGAGAATAGAGTGATTACTTTGGGAGTTTGAAAAGTTCTAAGGGAAAAAGTGAAGAGCAGACTTTGTGGAGCCTGGAATAGATTAAACTTGTTTAGGTGGCGCTGCCCGATGCTGCTCAGTGCGCAAAACCACGCAAAAAGAGAGTTGTAGGGTTTTAAGAGAGAGATCAAGGAGTTTAGAATTGACCCAAAATGGCCAATAAAACTACAGCTTCTAGGTAGTAACCACTCCTCCAGGGACAGGCAGGCTGTTCAGTGTTAACCACTCCCACTGGTGAACACAGAAACTTCCCTTTAGCCCAAGCAAGCACTGGCCTTCTAGAAACTTCCAAACAGTTCAGAACAGCAAATCTGTAACTGAACTTTCTTAACTTTCAGAAAGTGGGAAAAAAGCAAGATTTTTTTTCTTTTTGTTGTAGTTTAAAGGTAGCAGAGATACACAAGCAGCAAAATAATCACAACAGAGCAATAAATGACCCCACACTTGAGTGCTAGGCCAAAATAAGGTAAAATGCAGTTTTTAGAGAAAAAAATGATTTTAAATTAAGTGCAATACAGGAAATGCAGTAAACAGGCTCTAGATGTGTTCCAAGTACTGTTACTGTTACAGATATAAACTTTAGCAAGCCGGAAAATGCCAAAAAGTAGTTGGCAAAGCAGTAAAACTTAACAAAAAATTAGAAGAAAATACTTAAAATCACAAAAGTGGCTCCTTTTCTTCTCTCAGCATTTTCTCCCCTTGGTAGGTGCTTTAGCAACAACTAGCAAGCCTGAAAAGATGCCAAAACTATGAGGCAGCCGGGTTTTAAGAGAGACAGATCAAGGAGTTTAGAATTGACCCAAAATGGCCAATAAAAGTACAGCTTCTAGGTAGTAACCACTCCTCCAGAGACAGGCAGGCTGTTCAGTGTTAACCACTCCCACTGGTGAACACAGAGACTTCCCTTTAGCCCAAGCAAGCACTGGCCTTCTAGAAACTTCCAAACAGTTCAGAACCCCATATTTTGTCAATAATACAGAAATGAAATATTGCTGATTTATGATCACATACAAGTCTATAGAGTGCATTAGTCATATGTTTGTTTCTGATGTCACTTAAATGCTCAGATATTCTTATTCTAAATGGCCTGGAAGTTTGCCCAACATAGAAAGATGAGCAGGAACAGGTGGCCAAATAGACCACCCAGTCCATTCCACAGTTGGCAAAATGCTTAATCCTGTAAACCATCTTGGTGTTTTTACTGGAAAACTCCTTAGATTTTAGCATGTACTTACAAAATGAGCAATGGTCCACAGGAAAATTATCAAACTAACTTGTCCCGTGTGATAGTTGTTCCATAGAGTAACTTTTACCCCTGGATTTATAATGATTAAGGTAGGACCCCAGTGTACGTCCCCTACGATATGAGAACTTACATCTATCCGTGAGGAGAATAGATAATTCTTGATTGGCCATGAGAATGTTCCAATTTTTGTTGACTGCATTTCTAATGGCATGGATGTTTCTACCATAGGTAGTAACAAATCTAATAGTATTCCCTGTGTTCTGGGTTTTCTCCTGATATTGCAGTAGCTCTGACCTGTCCTGTTAGCTGAAAGGATATGTTTATAGCCCCTAGCTTTAAATTTATGTATCAAATCATTCTTGTGATGTTCATAGTCATCCTGGGAGGAGCATATCCTTTTAAAATGAATGAATTGGGACTTGGGAATATTTCTTATAATATGATCAGGGTGAAGACTAGTTGCCTGTAGAAGACTGTTGTATTCCGGATACTTGCGGAAGACCTGAGTCGACAAGGTATTATCCTCATTTCTGCAGATTTTGACATCAAGGAAATGAATCTCTTGGTGATGAATATTAAGAGTAAATTCAATGCCCCACTTATTTTCATTGAGGTATTGAACGAATTCTAAAAGATATACTGTATCTGCCCGCCAAACTAACCAACAGTCATCCAGGTACCGCCACCAGATATCCATCTCACCCAGGAATATGTTATGTGAATTGTCATATATAAGGAATTCCTCCAAGTATCCCATAAACAAGTCCGCATAAATAGGGGCAAAACATGCCCCCATAGCAGTACCTTGGGCCTGCCAATAACATTCATTTTGAAAATAAAAAATGTTTTTCATAAGGACATGCTCTGCCATACAGATTAACAATGAATTAAAGCCTGGTGGATAAAGACTTGCTTTGTTAAGCCAATACTCCAGAGCCTCAAGCCCAGCCCAATGTGGAATGTTAGTATATAAGGTTGTGATATCCAGTGTACACATTATCCAATCTGGTTCTAGTTGTGTGTCACTTAAGATCCTGAGGAATTCTATGCTGTCTTTAATCCTTGATCTGACCATAGTAAATATTTAGTAAGGAATCCTGATAAGGGTTCCATAAGCAAGCCCATGCCAGATACTATTGGTCTTCCAGGTGGTTTCTGCAAGTTCTTATGAATCTTGGGTAACAAATAAAGTATCTGTCTCTGATGATCTTCAACTGTAATATGATGTAAGACTGAAGTACTAATGATACCTTCCTCAACAGCCAATTCCAAAAAAGAATCAATTTCCTTTTTAAAGCAGCTGGTGGGATCTAGAGGCATTGGCATATAATGTATGGCATTCTTAAGTTGTCTATGGGCCCCAGATAGATAATAGTCCATGTCCATAACTACAACTGCTCCTCCTTTGTCAGCAGGAATAATAACTATATTGTGATTATTTCTAAATTCCCTAAGAGTTTGTTGTTCTGCCCCAGACAAATTATGGCCCAGCATCCGAGATTCATAACCATGAAAATATAGATCTTTGAGAACTGATTGTTAAAATGCTGAGACATATTTGTCCATAGGAGGCTGAAAGACAGCTTTTCAGAACCTAAAATCAGTAGATATTTGAGAATCACCCCATTGACCAACTTATAGTTTTAAATTCAACAGCCAACAAAATGACAAAACATCTTTCACAATAGTATCTTCATGGACATAAAAAACAAGAACATATGTTAAAACCATGTTAAGTAGTTTAATGGCAGTTTCAGATAATGTTACAGAGGAGATGTTGAGTACATTTGGACATTCCACTATTTGGGAATTATCATCTGTAGCAATGTTTCCAAATTTTCCACATTTGCAATGTTTTCTCCCACCCCTGTGTGTCCTAGATCTAAAGGGTGGTCTACATTTTTCTGTTTTTTGTGGGCTGGAGACCCCTGAGTGAGCCCATGCTCAGTTTCAGTAACAGAGGATTCCTCCCCTGAAGTCCTGCTATAATCAGTTTTAGATTTCTTTAAAATGGATTTGGATCTCTTCCTCCTAAGTCTAGCCACCCTATAATCCCCATCAGAAAAGGTAACATTCTTCTTAGTACCAATGGGTTTACCTTGTTCATAGTCTGTCAAGTCCCTTTGGAACTTATGTAGTTTTTTAGTCCTTACATTTTTCTCCATCACTAATAGATCTTTGGATAGTTTATGGAGGCATTCTTGGAATAATGTCTGACCCTCATATGCCCTAATTTCATAGATTCATAAATTCATAGATTATTACTAGGCTAACTGCCCTTGCAGGCCATTTTAAGCCTAGCCAATTATCCCCTGTGAGATTCAAACCCTGTACCTTGTGTTTGTAAGGCAAACACCTTAACCATTAGGCCACCCTCCCAACCAATTTGAAATTTCCTCACAAATATGTTGGGTTTCTTTGATATTGGTCTGAATTGACCGTTCATAGAAAGAGGACAGTATTTTAACAAATGACATAGTTGCATCTTGCTGTGCTTGCACCCATTCCTTATATAACCTATCATCTGGATTGCTAACATATGGTTGCGACCAGATTCTTAGGCCCCTTGGAGTTATATTTTTAGCCTCATAGGCCTTAAATAGTTTGAGATGCCAAACTGAACTACGTAGACTGATCATACTTTTAGTCAGTTGTGTAAAAAGATTTTTACATAGATCGTTTGGGTCCCTGGTATCTCCCATATTGATACTACCATTATTGTCATGAAGACCAAACACTTGAAGGTCATTTTTCTCTGCAGATAAACCTTGCAGTATAGTAACCAAATCCATAATGAATGTATCTCAGTGTATCTAGAGATTTATCCAAAGGCAATTTAATAGTTCAAAAGGGGAAGACCATATATATATATATATATATATATATATATATATATATATATATATATAGGCCCAAGCTAAAAAAAGAAATCTAATTTATAACTCATACTAGCAAAACTAATTGCTAATTGGGTGACTTGAATGTTCAAAGGGTGGAAATATCTATCCCAATCAGTCACTGTTATGTGTCAAATGTGTTTAACTACCAAAGTGTAGAACACAATTTTATAAGGGCAACCACCCAAATGATCATTCCTAAGGTTATATGACATCCTTCCTGTTAGGAGTATTTGTAAAAACAATTTTCAAACACATTAGAGTAATATAGTAATTGGCACACAGCACAAAAAAAAAAAAACAATATATCAAAATAGTTAGAGACATACTATGCTACCTAGAAGGGTGAAAGAGTATGTATCTGAACCCTTAACTGCCCCCAAAACATAATATATACAGTTTCAAATACTGTTTCCTTGTGTAGTATGAGTTCCACAATAATAGGAGACCATAATCCAATTAGTTTAGAATATTTAAATAAGTATCCACATTATTAGCTCTATTCAGTGAAAACGAATGTCACAAAAGAACATTATGCATTATAGTTGTAAAAAGACATAGACATAATTTAAATTCAAACTACAATGTCTAAAATTTAGACAATTATAAGTAGTGTCCAAAAAGTCCAGTCCTCTACACAATGCACCAATGTTAAACTCCACAAATATGTGAATAAATCAATCCCAGCAAGTGATCATAAATCAGCAATATTTCATTTCTGTATTATTGACAAAATATGGGGTGATAGATTGAAAAGTTAGGGTGGCACAGTATTCTGAATAATAAGGAAAAAGTTGGATAGTAAGGCTAGGGGCTCATTTTTCCCCAGGTCTCAATGACCACCTGTAGCGGGAATAATATAGTATAAATATAATACAATGTTTGGATTACTAGGGTTTTTTCAGCTTTTGTTATTGCTGTACCTTTAAATGCTTGAATGATTTGAAGTGCTGGGTGTATATATAGACTGTTTGCTAATTTAGATGGCAATCCCTGATGAAGGCAAAGTTGCCGAAACCGGTTTGATTTATCATTATTTGGAATAAACTGAGTTATCACTCATGGTGCTGGCCTCCATTCTTGACATTCTCATTCAAACCTGGAGTTCTCTCAGCATTCAATCTTAACTGCCAAAGTAACTCCCTATACTCTATTAATTGCTCCCCCCAGGCTTTTTTCAACTATATCAACTATCCCAAAAGTGATTTTTTTTTTATATTCCTTACAACACTCTTCATGTTTAGCCAAGGCATTATTGTAATTCTTCTTTTTGATATAGTAATTGTGTTCATAAATTATTTTTCTTAGTAGTCTCTCACTCTTCCCCACATAAAACCAGTCACATACAGAGCAACTTGTGAGGTAAGCAGTATCAGCAGAACCACAATTTCCATACCAAAACTTAACCTCTGAGCCCAATCTATTCTTCAGTATATCATATTTTTCCTCATTAATATATTGCCAGTGTTTACAACAGCTGCATTTAGTTGTCCCTTCTTTTACTTTATTAATTTTCTTTTGCTTATTACCTTCAAATAGTTGTTTGAAATTCACAAATGTTTTATTAATGAAAAGTGGTTCCTTCCCAATAATTCTTACTAAATCAATGTTACCTTCAAGAATCTTCCAATTCCCTTTGATAACATTCTTTATATCCCAAGACATTTTGCTGCAATTCACTGCACAAGCTATTTCATAACTTCTTTCATTCTGTGTCTCATCCACTTTATCTTTCTTAATGCCGTTTTTCCTTTTACTAGCAATGGTGTGTACCTATTTTCCCATCCATGCACCACTTCCCTCATAATCTCAGTTATCATTTCATCAAGGTACCCTCTTTCCATAAACATTACTTTTAATTTTCCCATATCCTCTTCCAAGTCCTGGCAACTAGAAGTCAGTTTTGGCCGCCCTACTGCATTTCCCCTTAAATAAATTCCACTTCTGGAGAAAAATATGCAACTATTAAAGTGCAAATAAGAATTACCAAATGTTGGCTTTCTATATATCTTCATTTTAAACCTGGAATCTGTATGTTCAACCTGGATATCCAAATAATTAATAGTATCTTTATCATAACTGAATATGAAATTTAAAAAAAAACTACTGATTTGTGTAACAAAATCATAAATTCTATCACTTTGTCATCAGGTCCTATCCATAAAACAAATATGTTATCTAAAAATCTCAAACAGACCTTAATATATCTAAAAACATTCAAAGGAAATATCTTACTTTTTTTCCAGGGCCAAGAGTACAATACTGGCATAAATACAATACTGGCATAAATGGGTGCACATGCTGCTCCCATTGCCTTTAAAGTATATATAATTGTTCTCTAAAACTATTTTAGCAAATTCTAATAACAACCTTACATTTTCACCAGTTAAAAATTCACATTCTATCAATATATCTAAAACAAGAGCCAATCTTTCTTCTTTTGGAATTGAATTAAGAAGGCCCACCACATCTATTGTTAAAAAAGTAGACCTTTCCCAGACTTCTGGGGTCAGTCTTCCCAAGAAGTCTCATGAATCCTTCAGCAAATGCCCTTTGTAATCATAAATAGGTCTTAACATCTTAATACCAAAAGGCTGGGTTTTAGACCCATTTGCTACAACAATATGTATGTAGGGTGGTTTAAAAATATTTTTGTGAATCTTTGGAATCCCAGATATAGTAGGAATAACTGGCTTGTCAACCCTCAAAAATTGGTGGAGCTCAAAAGAAATTCTTTCATCTATCAACAATTCATCTAAATATAAATCAATACCTCTATATGCCACAACAACTTCATTTCTTGAAACTGGGATATAAAAATATGAATTATGTAAAATTTCAAACATACTACTAATGTAGTCTATAGAGTCACAAATCTCCTGTTTTTATCGTGTTTCATAATTGTAATAGACCTATTATTTGTCAATGTATTCAAAAGTTCTACCTCAGCCCTATTCAAATTGTTCTTTCTGATTTTTCCCCAGAATACTTTCTAAATATCATCCATACATGCTCCTTGAAAAGAGTTAACATTTGGTGGGTCAGAGAATTAAAGGTGCTCTTCCATTTTGATGTACCATCCAGTTGTTTTTTATTCAATTCTTTGGTGCCATTAAAAAACAATACTAAATTTAACTTCCTTATATACATTTTTAATTCAACCAATATGTTGGCTATATCTAATTGCTTGCTGGGGATGAATTTCAAACTCTTTTCAAATAATGAAGAAAAAGTCTGCATCATTGACTAAACTACTATAATTAAAAATATTAAAACCTTTTTAAGTTAATAATATTCCTTCATAATCTATTTTAATGTCATGTCTTAATACCTCTTCATTCTGTCCCTGGACCTATTGTTCATGTTCCAAGTGGAACTTCTGCCTCTGGGACTGTAATAACCTTGTCTTAAAGCATTGTTCAGTCCCATGTGCATGTATTTTATCCACCGGTTGTGTGAGTAGGGGTCAGGTATGAGAAGCAGGGCAGTGTGGTGGGAATTTGTCTTGATGAAGTGCCTACATAAGCAGGAGAAAGCAGCAGAGATCTGAGGCTATGGTGGGAGTGTTGTATTTGGGCATGAGGAAGAAGGCTATGGAATATTCTGCCTGTTAGAAGTGCCTAAGCCCCAGGAATGTGGAAGCAGTTTGCTACTAGGGTAAGAATACTGTGGCCAGGCATGAGGATCAGGATTGTGGTGTAAGGGCTTGACTGGTAGAAATGCCTAAGCCCTTATGGAGAGTGACAGTGGTAGTCCATGGCTGGGGTAGGAGTACTGTGGCCAGACATTGAAATCAGAACTTAGAGGTGGGGGACTACCTAACTGAAGTGTCTAAGTCCCTGATGAGCATGCTGGTGGTCTGCAGCAGGGGTAGGAGTGCTGCAGCCAAGCATGGTGAGCAAGGTTGCCTGATGGAAGTGTTTAAGTCTCTGAAGGGAGTGGCTGTGGTTTGTATTTGAGCTGAGGGTACTGCAGCCAGGCATTTAAAGTAGGATTGTAGGCAGGGTTCAAGTCACCAGAGGAGCAGCGTTAGTCTGAGCAGCACTGAAAGGACATGCATGTGAAGAGGACAGTAGCAACAGCTGTCAGGCATGGTAGTCCTTGGCCAGATAGCAAAAGAAATAGCTGTGGGTGGTGATCGCATGGAATTCCACAAGAGAAAGCTCATCAATTTGCATTCAGGGTGGGAGTACTCCAGCCCAGGTGATAGGGGTCTGCTATTGCCCCCTCTCAGAAGTTTCATGGGTGAAGGTACACAGAGATAAAACTGCAGCAGAAGCTGGTGGGGTGTACAGAGAGCCCTTGGCTGGGTAGGGGAGCAACACACATCAGTGGCTGCTTCATGAAGTCCATCAGGGTAGTTTTGACAGTCTGTGGCTGATGTGAGAGTGCTCCAGCAGTGGTAAGTGGAACTGGGCCGCCCTTCAGAAGTCACATGGGGTGGAAGTCTGGCTGAGAGAACATTTACCTTCCTGTAGCTTAGAGGAGTTACATAAAATCTGCCATGTCTGGAGGGTCTCTTTTCCAGGAATGCTGAACAGCAGGTGTGATCCAACATGGTTAGGCAGACCCAGGGAATATGGAGGCACAGCAGACCATAATGATGGTCAGTAGGTGGGTACCAAGAGCCCTTAGCCTGGCAGATGGGGTGGTGCCTGATACTGGCACCCTCACAGAAACATCTTAGGGAAGGAGCAGTGTTTTGTGGCCATGGTGGAGATCTTTGCCCTGTGCAAGAGGGGTTAGGTACCATTCCACCTTGGAAGTTCCATAGTGGAAATCTGGATGAGAGCAGATATGCCATTCTGTGGCCCAGGGGAGTTCCATGAGGCCAATCATGATTGTAGTATTTCTCCCCAGAATGGCTTAGAGGCACACATGATCAAACATGATTAGGCAGTCCACATGAGAATGAAGGGTTGGGGGAACACTCAGCCTCTCCATGAACATAGGAATGAAGGGCACTGACCTTTCTTCATACAAGTAGTAGGTCTCTTACTATGTGACACTGGTTTTCCATTTTTCTGAAAAAATAAATACCTGTAAATCACTAATTTGGATTTTCTGAATTTTGAAATAACATGGGATTTTCACAGAATTTGCCATTTTATACCAGAACATTCATTTATCACAACCTAAAATTCTACTCATATGTACTACATGTAATGCTGTCAGTTTGTTTTAGCAAGTATTTTAAATTTGAATATGTATAGATGCACAAGAAAATTATAATTGTATCACAGTAATGACTGAAATTGCACTTAAAACACAGGTATAATTCACAGATTTCTTCTTATGAAAAAGGAATTTCATTTTTTGAAACCTATAAATCAATGTCTTTGCTTAGACTGCCATTTCTAAAGTATTGCAAAGTCTCTAAAACAGTGTTGCATTAGAAAAATCAGATTTCAGATGCCCTGATGAGACAGAGGAAATGTCCACCTGTTGCCACAGGAAGGTTCATGAGGATACATTTGGTTGTGAGGTCAACTTTCTGAAGGGCTAGGGGGCACAAGTTATCCAATAGGATTAAGCAGCCACCAGGGGGCAAGGAAATATGGACAGTTTTGTGGTTTTTGCAAGGACTTTGCACACAGTGTAGATGACTATTGTGGTGACATAAGCAGAGTGCTGGAATATCTACTTTAGACCTTGTATAGTCTTCCTGTCAACAGACGTTTGGTAAGTAAAGGAGCATGACATTACTGCTGTAGCTCTGGGAGAATTCTTTCCCTTTAAGCATAGTTGCCCAGGTGCATGGTTGCCCTCTTTATTTTTTTAGGTCTGTTGCCAAACACTGTTCTCTGAAGACAGTGTCAATTGATGCAGAGAATGTGTTGGTTGGCAGAGGGACATTAGGTGTTCCACTATGGGTCTGTAAGAGTTCATTCACCTTAATGGCAGATACCCAGGTGTGTGGTTATCCACCTTTTTTATCAGGTTTGTTGCTATAAGCTCTCCCCTGAAAGCAGTGCCAGCCAATACTGACAACATGAGGGGTTTACATTTTTGTAAACTGAGAACAGCAACAGCAGCTCAAAGCTATAATAAAAGCAGAGAAAAAGCAGTTCTCCTGCAATCAGAGTAGGGGACTGCACCACACACATGCATCCAACCCCACGGTTGCTCAACAGTGGAGAATAGTGAAAAATTCACAACAGCACACCTTTAGCAAACATGAATTTTAAATACCAAGGGGGTTCAAATTCATACTATTTTGTATAATACTTAAACTAAGCATTTGGTTTAATAAATGTGTAGTAAACATTAATTAGAAATTGTGAGTCTAAACAGTGCTGTGAGGAATACATATTGTAGAAGCGATCCTACCATGGGTTCTACGTGCAGCCCACTGAACTTATTCCCCTCACTCAAAGATCTCACTTTAATCTATACTGTATTGCATTGTTCCTATAGTCCTGGCATTGCAGTCCTATATACATCGTTATTGCATTAACTGCACAATTTTCTTTCTCTCATTAAGCCCTTACTTCTGTACTTGCATTTGGTTCGGTTTTCTGTTTCTTGAAACATTCCAACATTTTTGCTTGTACTGTTTTCCTCCTCTGTAAGTTTCTGTTTAAAACTAACTCTTATGTCTATATTCTCATTGCTGATTTTTGCCTTTGTCCTGGATCATGACTGAAAAGAGACATCTGACCAACTAGCTTAGCAATAAATGGAAACTGTAACCTCGATGAATGGGAAGTCACATATTGTCAGATTGTACTGGCTGAGTGAGGTGCTGTGTAAGACAGCTGAAAGGTAGAATAGGAGTTGACATGAAGTTAAGTGACTGCAGATCACATATGCCAGGTTATCTTAGACTCCAATGAGTGTATGTAGACTGAGCAGCTTTCTTTGCATTCTTTAGAATGCAGTTAGCTGAATCTGCTTACATTTTAATTGTGATAGCTGACAGTACATTGTATTAGGTTTTTCACTTTTCCACACTGTTAAGCAGCCATGGTGCATATAAGTAAGGGGTGTTAGGGAGTGGAGTCCCAACACAGAGGGTACAGGGGGGCTTGCCCTCTGAGAAGAGTTCTTTTTGTGTTTTATTATAGTTTTTAATTGCTTTTCTTTATTTATGAAAATTGTACTTATTTGTTAAAATTATATAGCTGCTTATCATTTAAGGATTTTACATCATAAAACCATCAAGACTGCAATAGCAAAGCATTTCAATACAATAACAGTAGCAATCATTAAGACAGTACATACTGATTCATCATAACTTGATGATAAGCAAATGCTAGGCAATCAGCCTGTAGAATATTACACTCCTAGCTACTAATTAGGCAATCACCAAAGGTGAGACTCAAATTCTGTACCTTGAGTCTGTGAGGTAAATACCTTAACTATTATGCCAACTCCTAACCCCCTTATGCTTAATACGACAGATAAACCAATATGGTAGTAGTGCTGATTTTTGAAATGGTCTTTGAGGGTAGAGAGAGAAAAGGGAGATTCATATTTTCTGATGTCTGACAGAATGTAATTCCATACCTAATGGCTCTAAACTGAGAAAATGTTGCTAGAGAGCAAAGGGCACTGTGGCTCTCATAGGTGAAAAGGTTCATTATATGAAGCGCAGAGATTTCTGGGTATATGATAAAGTGAAATGGCTTTTTGTTTTAGTTAAGTAAATTAAGGTACAGGTTACAAGATGTTACTAGAGTAGAACAAAGGTGGTCTGACAAGGAGGGTGTTTTCTGTTGGGATAAGCAGTAGTATTTTTGGTTGGGTGAGTAGAGCTTGTTCTACAGATCTTGTTTAGTGATATTTGAAAAGTGTATTTGATAGCTTAGGAGTTAGTAAGTACAGGTGGTACCTCACAATTCGACCACCTCGCAACTCAACCGTTTCACAACTTGACCATGCTTTTGGCCGCCCAGACATCCTGCAATTCGATCTCCTCTCGCAATTCGACCCAGAAGGGAGGTTGAAATGTTGTTCATTGTTTCTGTTGTCATTGTGTTGTTTATGTAGTGCAGTTGCTTCTTTTAATTGAAGAAGTGAAGAAATGGGGCCAAAGAAGAGTGAAAAGAACAGTGATACTGGCAGGAAACATACGTGGCTAAGCACTGAAAAGAAGGAGATCATAGGCAAAACTGAGAGGGGGGTAACAGGAAGAATAGCACAACACTATGCGATTCATAAGTCTACTGTCTCAAAATTTTGTAAAAATGGAGGCAGCATCATGGGTGCTAAGGTGTCAAAAGGAGCAACAAAGGTTTTGGACAAACACAGAAAAACAATTCATGAAGATCTGGAGAACATGCTTCTTGTTTGGATCCAGGAGAGGCAGACGAAGGGAGATCCAATAACTCAGACCATGATCTGTGAGAAAGCTAAGCTCATCTTTGAAGACCTACAAAAAAAAAAACCTCCAGGAAGTAACTCACAACAAACAGAGAAATTTAAAGCAAGCCAACAAACAGAAATTTAAAGCAAGCAGAAAATGGTTCCACAGATTTAAAAAAAAAAGTGGAATCCACAGTGTTCTGAGACAAGGAGAAGCAGCTAGTGCTTACAAAGAAGGTGTACAGAAATTTGTCAAGGAATTTGAAGAAATGATAGAGAGAGAGAGGGAAGGGTATCTGAGTGAACATATTTTTAATTGCGATATGATCACCTCTAGTGGTCAAACAATATAAATAAATATCAAATGATAAAAATAAAGAAAAAAAAAAAAGCTAAATTCTCTAGTGGTCAATGACAAGCTAAAAAACCTATACCTGAAATGAAGTGTGATTTGAGGAGGGGGGGAAGAGGTAAAATAAATATTCCTACGTGTTCTTAGTAGTTTTTTTTTTCGAGCTCTATCATTTGAGCCAGATCCTTTATCTGCCTTAAGCGAACTTTTAAACTGGGTGTGCTGTAGTTGTTTATATTTTTAATTGCGATGAAATGGGGCTTTTCTGGAAGAGATTGCCAGGTAGGACTTACATAACCAAAGAAGAAGTTAGGATTCCAGGTCACAAGCCCATGAAAGATAGGCTCACACTCCTTCTGGCAGCAAACACCAGTGGAGACTTCAAGCTGAGGCCTCTGCAGGTGTATCACTCAGAAAACCCAAGATTGTTTGGAAAAAAATTACAAACTCAAAACTATCTGTAATGTGGAAATCAAACATTAATGTTTGGGAAGACCAGTCAGTTTTCAAGGACTGAATTTTCAATAAATTTGCTCAAAGTGCCAGAAAGTACCTGAAAGAGAACAGTTTGCCAATGAAAGCTCTTCTGCTACTGGACAATGCCTCTGGCCATAGATGAAAGTTAAAGGAAATTCTTCAGACAAACTATGATTTCATCAAGGTTTAGTTCCTGCTTCCCAACACAACTTCTCTCTTTCAACCTATGTATCAACAAGTCAATGTCTGCTTCAAGAAGCTTTACACAAAAGCACTCTTCTCAAGGCTTTTTGATGTGACCCATTCTTCAGATAAGACACTGAAGGAATTCTGGAAGAATGAGTTCAACATTCTTCATGCCATGTCATTCATCAAAAGTGCTTGGGATGGAGTGTTGCAGAATGCCTTTCATGCAGCCCGGAGGAAACTGGTTCCTTCCTTCTCCCAAGGCAAAACTACGGATGAAGAGCACAACAGAGCACCTGGGCATATGGGAGGTGGATGTGGAGGAACTGCTACAAGGCCATGACATTGAGCTCACAATGGAGGAATTTGCAGCACTTTGCAATGAGCAGTTCAAAGAAAAAGAAATGGAAATTTCTTCTGAAGATGAGGATGGTGGAGGAAAACGACCTATACCAACAGCTTGCGTTAAAGAACTTTTATCCAACTGGGAGAAGGTGCAGGCTACAGTGTTAATGTTGCACCCTAACACAGGTGATGTCAACAGGAAGATAGACTTGTTTAAGAACACAACCATGCAACACTTCAAGATCATCCTGAAAAAGAGGGAGAGACAAATCACCCTGGATAATTTTTTTTCACCTACACCTGCCAAAAAACAGTTGTTATAATTTATATCACATTAAAGTGAACTAAATAAAACATTAATCATTATCAAAGACAACATTCATTTCATAACTGCTATTACACAGTGATATAATGAGCATGCATTTTTAGCTGGACAGGAACCATGTTGCCTTGCATTCTTAGATGGATTTAACATCAAATAAATTTGTATGCGACATGTGAGCCATAGTTTTAGGAATACAGTAGTCCTCCATTTCTCTTCCATCCCACCTCCATATCCTGTTCTCCATTTAAGACATGTTCTACACTTCAAATCATGGTAAGCTTTTTAAAATTTTTTAGTGTATTTTTTAATTTTATTTGGGTTGGGAATGAATTAAACCATTTTCTTTACATTTGTATGGGAAGTGGTGTCTCTCAATTTGCTGTTTTGCAACTCAACCGCCATTCTGGTATGGATTACAGCTGAATTGTGAGGTACACACCTGTAAATAAATGAGTATTCGAAGAACATCTTTTCCAAATACACATTTCCCTAATCAAGACTTTTGAAACCATTTCAAGAACAAATGATAGACTAAAACTTAACTTTTAATGCACTGTTGTAGAAGGAGAAGGTAAAGGAGTCACCAGGATATAGTCCAAAGTATAGTGCAGATTATACCGCTTCTAATGGATGGCACAGTAAGCAGCACTGTCATCTTACAAGATGTTCTCAGTTTGGGACTTCCAAGATGGCTGCACATTGAGTAACAGCTTAATTCTAGTTCTCCCAGTGTGAAAACAGAAACTTAGCAGAGAAGGCCAGTAAACTTACATTTCTGGGTGAATTTCAATAACTGCCTGGTAAGTGCGCTGCCTATATGTCAGGAAAAAAGAAATGCAAAGGACCTGAAGGAAAATCAGCTACAACACTGACTGGGAAAAGTACTGCAGCTGTTCAGCAAAGAGCAGTGCAAGGTCCTGACATGATTAAAATAATGGAAACACTGATGGAGTATATCAATTCAAACAATAAAAGGCTGGAAAAAATGGAAGAAGCTTTAAACATATATTCAGATAAGGTGATAAAACTGCAAAATCCAGAGGGTGAAATGAAGAAAAGGCTGGCTGAATATGAAACTGTGCAAGAAGAGATCTTCAGAGAAAACCTTATATTTTCTGCTGTACCAGAGAAGCTGGAAGGAACAGACTGCAATAATTTTATGAAAGCATAAATAAGTAACTGGATTGGTATTCTACAGCAGAAACTGTTAATTAAAAGGGCACATCATGTGTATGCTAAAAACCTGGCTAGGAGAAAGCAACCTAGACGTTTAATAGTAAAGATGCAATCTTCCCAGCAGAAGGAGTTGATTCTGACAAAACTGTTGCAGAAGGACAAAGTACTAAAAGTGGAAGAATGTTTCTGGAGAATGACTACTCATTGTACACCAGGCAGAAGAGGAATACATTTATTCCATTATTCAGGGAATATCATGAAGCAGACATGAGAATCAAACTGCTATACCCAGCTATCTTCAAAATATTTTTCCCTGGATGGACAAAATCATTTTTTGATGAAATACATGCTAAGAAAGAAATAAAAAAGTTTGTCCAGCAAAGGGTGAGCTGTGAGAAGGAGTGAGATTCTGCTTCTTGTTCTTCTGTTAATAAAGACCACAGAGAGACTGAACTAGTGAAAACCTTTGCAGTGTTTCAACAGAAAATGTTTTAAAAAAGGAAAAAGAAACACAAGAGTTGACTAGGAGAATCAAGAGTACATTGGAAATGAAGCAAAGACAAGATCTGGGAGATGGAGATGAACAGGAATAAAATCAGTAACTTGGAAATTGACAAATATGGGATTACAAAGCAACAGTTGTATTTGTAAAACATGATAGAACAAGAACATTTGGAAATATTATACTTTCTTGGACTTGTAGGGGATTCTAAAGCATATGGCCTAGTTCATGTCAGTAACTTGGAAATTGACAAATGTGGGATTACAAAGCAAGAATTATATTTGTGAAACATGACAGAACAAGAAAATCTGGAAATATTGGACTTTTTTGGACTTTGTTATAATTGTAAGGTACTCTAAATCATATGCCCTTCTTCGTGTCATTAATGTTCAGAAAAATCCTTAGGAGAGGGGAAGAGGAGGAAGAAAGTTAACTGTAAGTAAAACATTTTTTTCTTAATGGCACTATTTTAATAGTGAATGATTTTCTTTGCATGCTATAAAGTAAAGTTTTCTAAGTTATTTCTAAATTTAATGGAGATACTAATGTAGATAGGTGCTCCTGTTTTTTTTTTCTCCCTTCTCTCTTTCTCCTTATTTAGTTTTAAGAAATGTAGGCACTGAAATGCAAAAAGAGAGAGAGAAAGAGAGAGAGAGAAGAAGAAGAAGAAGAAGAAATATCTGGTAAAAAGAGCATGGTTAAAGAAACATTAGCATGCTTTTTCTCATTCCTGCATTCCTGTATAGGTGAATGACTGGGTTAAGGCCCTTAGCACTTAGTAGAAGCACAAGCTGTACCATGCATCTTACTATGGATAATCTTTCTTTTAGGTTATCTGAAGTCTATATGTGTGGCATTAGTTTGAAATACTTGTTCCCATTAGGAGGGTAAAACCTCAATATTTGAAGATGTACATAGTTTTTTGTGTGTTATTATTAAGTTAATAGGTTTTAGGGGGATATTGGTGGTGTTTTTTTTTTTGTTTGTTTTGTTTTTATAGGCTCAAATGGAGATGACCTGAAACAGCTGCATAAAAATTACCTGTCAAATAGTATATGCATGTAACAGAAAAGCTGGAACCAGACATTCAACAAAAAAGCTGTTATACATAAAGGAGGGAATAATAACTTTTTAAGAAAATTATAATTTCTGTAAAGTCTTTAAAAGTGATGTCTCACAGATAAATACAAAAAAGAAAGAGTAGTAAACTATATTAAAATGTAGAGTGCAAATAGCTATACAACAGGAGACAAACTTGGAAATAACTGAACATGGGAATTTGATAAAGGAAGGTTTTCAGGATAGTTATTCAATGGTATACCTAGGGCAAAGGAAAAGGGGAGTACTTATATTAATTGCAAGAGGGGCTGCAGTAATGATAGAAGAGGATAAAAAAGGCAATAATGATAGATTTGTAGTACTGAGGGTTACTTGCAAGAGAGGAGAATTACAGTGGCATGTATTTACATTCCACCGAAAACTGCTATAATGAGCTTAAGAAAAGTCTGGGAGAAATAATCAGTTTTCAGCAAGGAATATTACTTATAGGTGAGGACTGGAAATTGATCTGCAACAGTGAAGATGTGTCTGTGGGGACCATAAGGAAAATATAACAAAGAAAGGTAGATTTTTAAAGACATTTATGAAAATATTTGGCAAGGAAGATGTGAATTCAGTACTAGGAGTTTGGAGTGAATGTATATACTATTTCCCAAGAAAGAAAAACAGGACTAGGCTAGACAGAATTTCACAGGTACATGTGCATTTAATTGAAGGTCTTGAAATGCAATACAATAACTATTTCAGATCATGCACCAATAATAACTAAAATAAAAACACAGGGTATTGAAATAAAATGAGACACTGGTGCTCTGCCACCTGTCTGTTGAAAAGAGGGGAATTTAAGGATTGGGTGGTGGAAATTATTCAGGAGCTATTAGAAAAGAGAAATTTCTTTTGAAAAAATAGATAGAGAGTGGGATAAAATTAAAGTGGAGTTTAAAAATAGGATGGAAATAAAGAAAGGGAGAGATGGTTAAGAAGTAACAAGAATTATTTAGAGGGACTGACAAATGTTAAAGTAATACAAAATATGGGGGAATCCCACAGAACAAGAAGAGGAGCAACTGCAGAATGCTAAACAGAAAAAAGGGATTACCTTGATAATATGCATGAGTTTAGAAAGATTGCTATCAAGCAACTGTTTTTTATAATAACTCTAGAGCACAAAAACTTTTAACACAATGACTCAGGCAACAAGAAGTAGAAAGGGCTGTAGCCAAGCTTAGGGAGCCTATAACAAGGACGATAACAAAATATCTTGTAAAAGTATTAGAAATATTTTGGATAATCTATGAAAGTCTGCATAAAGCAGAGAAATATGGAAATTGAGAAAAGGTACAAATGGAAATGTTTATGGAAGAATTAAATATGCCAAGGTTAGAAATAGATGAGGCTCAATTACTAACAGGATAGGAGGAGATGAAATAAAAAGGTGATGTATAACCAATCTACAGGAAAGTTCCCAGGAATAGATGGTATTCCTGTGGAAGTTTGGAAGCTAGGAGGGAAGAACTGATAAAAATCTGGAAGGTTTTGTTTAACAATATTTTAAGAGGAGGAAAAGTACCAACATCCTGGAAGAAAGTGGTGGTAGCTGTAATACATACAGAGAGTAAAGATCCATCAGCTACAACTTCATACAAGCTCATTTCAATACTTAACCATGATTATAAACTGTTTATGTCTGTAATGGCTAAACGAATGACAAAAACAATGCCATAATTGGTAGGTATGGAGCAATGTGGTTTTGTGGAGGGGAGGCAAACATTTGACAACATTAACAGAACATTGATGATCCAGAGGGAAGCATAATATAAGAAAATGCCATTGTTGTTGATGGGTCTTAATGCAGAGAAAGCATTTGACAGAGTAAGCTGGGACATTATGAGTGAGGCAATGGAAGCATTTGCATTCCCTGATAAAATTATAAGGTTGATTAGGAGGATATATGAGGGATTGGAGGCAAAAATTAAAGTGAGTGGGATCCTTTCTGATAAATTCTGCTTGAGCAGAAGAAACAGGCAGGGGTGTTCTCTCTTCCCATTATTATTTGCATTATATTTAGAACCACTGGCAAAAAAAAAAAATAAGGGACTCAGAAATTCAAGGATATAATTGGTATGGTAATCAAGAAAAGCTGGCTCTGTTTGCAGATGATATTTTATACCTGACAAAATGAGAAAGGGACTGTGCTGTGGAATATTTCAAGGCAGTTGCAAATCTTTTCAAGATACAAAATTAATGAAGCTGAAACAAAGGTAATAGCAGTAAATTATGTACCCACACACAAATTGGTTCAGCAATAATCACATGTACGTGGACATGATAAAATTATGTATTTAGGAGTATGGATTAAAAATAATTCCAGTGTGGCAGCTAAGGATATGTGGGAAGAGACTAAACAAAAGATAATATAAACATTGAGAAAATGGAAGTTCTGCTACATGGATATCAATAGTAAGATATAAGCAGTTAAAATATTTTTAGTCCCTTTAGTCTTATACACAGGTGAGGTGTATTTTTATCAACCAGAGAAACAATTAATAAAGAGGTGAAATATTTTATCTGGGAGGGGAAGATGGTAAGATTCAAGTGGATAAGCTGATTCTTGCAATAGAACAAGGTGGATTGGGATTACATGATTTGAAGGGGTATTTCAGAGCAACACAGTTAAGGCTCCTATACATAGCACAAGCAGAAAACTATAATTCAAAGTGGAAAGGTATCATGATGAAATGGGAGAAGCTCAAGAAACAAGGAGAGACTGGGAGTTTGAATGCAGACCTTTAAGGAGAATAACAACAATCATACAGAAAATTATATTCATAAAGTAGTAGAAAGTATTCTAAGAACAGAGCCAACATGGTAGTGGAGAAAGAAGATTCTGTTGCTAGGTATGACTGCAATTAGGGATACAGACAATAGGCTAGAGGGAGATGGAATTTATTGGAGAAAACTGGCAAAGAAACCAAGGTATTGGGATCAAATAACTAGAGAGGGAAAGGTAATAGTATGGGAAGATGCCAAAATGTATTTGGACTGTGGGTTAGAGATTGCCTTTCCTAGCAAGGATTGATATCAGAGTATAGGTAAAGAGAAAGAAATGGGGGTCCTAAATAAAAGACCAGCACTGGTAATGTTTTATTAGAATCTAGAACAGAAGCTGCAATTAAAAAAGGAATAATTAGTAGAGCAGATAAAATATTGCATGATAACTATAAGAATGAATCAGAGGAGGTTAGAAAGGACTGGGAAGAGAATTTGGATAAGCAATTCACAAATGGGGGATATATGTATGTCTCCCATATATGCAACAAAGTCTAGAAGATTTAGGATCTTTGCTTGGAAGTGTTTACTTAGGTATGTTTTATACCCCAAGTAGACTCCAAAGAATTTTTCCTCAGGTAGACAGCAAATGTTGGAGGTGTAATGGGGAATAAAATGGTACATGGGAACATATTGTCTGTGAGTGTAATGAGTTAGCAGACTTTAAAGATTCCCTGTAGACTGCTCTGTCAGAGATACTGGGTGAGCAAATAGGTATAATGAAGGAAATGATTTTTTGTGAGCTATGATACAGAATAGGAATTGTCTAGACATAGTAAGGCCTTGCTGAGTCTAATTATGGTGGCTGCCAAAAAATCAGTTGCTAGAAAATGGATATCAAAGTCTAAAACAAATTTTACTAGAAGTAGCCAATATAGTAACAAAGATAAAACAACTGGAATTGGAATCTTTAGAAAAGGTAGGAGCAAATTACATAGGAAAAAATGGGAGTTGTGGGAACAATAAATGCAAAGGATGAACAAGGTTTAAAAGAAGGCAGGACTTGAATGAGCTATGAAACTTTTCACTGACAATGACTGGATAGATTATAAGTGATGTATAATGCCTGCAACTGCAATTATTTCAGCGTAGTTTGTAATGTATAATGCTTGCAACTGGAATTGTGTTAGTGTGTTTTCAGTTGGATCCCAATCATTTGATAGAGTTTTCAGAAACCTGAAATTCATATGGTCGAGACTATATAACTGAGTTTTGGAAAACTAGAAGCTTTTGAATGGAGATCATGATATAGCAAAGATCAGGAAATTTACCCTTTTGTTCACTGTGGTCCAATCTCAGAGCTGGTATATATAATTTGCAGCCTCTCACATGGGTTTTTGTGGGGGGGGGTTCTCAAATTTTTTTTTGATTTTTTTAAATACATTTGAATTAATTCCATAGTATTTATACATAACATCTTAAATAACCATGTACACTATTTACATTAGCCTGCCACTATATCAGATCTTAATGTATACAATTACTTTATAAGTATGTCCAATCCATTATCAGAGTGTCTGATCAATTATTGTATAGTGTCAATCAACAGTAAGACTTTTCCCCAAGGGTTGTTGATAAATGGCTTTGGATAAATTCTTAGTTCTTTAATTTTAATTTCCAACAATGCTGTGATGTTCAGTAGGCTGTAGAAGTCTTCCAATGTTGGTATTATGTTTGTATTCCATCTTCTTGTTATACACTTCCATGAAATTGCAAGTATAGTTCATACTAGATACATGTTTGACCTATTCAAATGAGGATCTTAGTTCACATTTAATAATACAAGAGCTTTAGTTAAATAAAATGATTCATTAAATAAAGCTTGTAGAAAGTTATTAATACCATTCCAAAATGGCTTAATTTTAACACAATCAAAGTAAATGTGGTTCCAATCTGCATTGTGTTCTTGCTCACATCTCCAACATATTCCTTTTATGGAAGAACTAATTTTACTGATTCTATCTGGGGTTAAGAATGCTCTGTGCAAGCATTTCCAATGAAAAACTTTCCAGTATTGTGTAAAGGATGTATATTTTATCAATAATAAGATATTTGTTTTAATATCTTCAGTTAACTGTATTGAGTGTCCTTTTATTATATATTTCCAAAATGAGGTTTTGGGTGTTGTTTTATAGTTTATCAATATTTTGTAAAATTTTAAAATACTGTTTCCCATGTCAAAGTCATTATATATGGTTCATATATGTATTTCGTAAATGTAGGTATTTCTTTAAATGAAGAATTGCTAATTATTCTATTTAAATCTTGCGAATATGATAGAATACTCTGTAAAGTTAGCCAGTCCTGTTGTGGAATTTTGTATGTTGTTTTTATTACTTAGATATCTAAAACTTTTAGTTATTTGATACATTGGAGCCAACAAACAAATCCTTTCTGTTCCCAGGAATTAATAATTTCTCTATATATTTTATGTGGAAAGTTCTTTGTGACTATAAATGGTTTTAAAAGATCAAACCAGATTTTTAAATCTATATTTGCATTAATAATTTTCCTAAATGAGTCAATGTAATAATTAATCATATGAGTTTTAGTGGGTTTAGTTATATTGCATACTAATACATAATATGTGCCATGGCAAATTGTTTTTATCTATTTTAAATTTTTTTTGTAAATCAAATTCATTTATTGATATTACAGTTAGTAATTCTTTCCAATTTGCAGAGTAATTTGGACTTATCCAATCTGAGATTGTTTTAGATATTGATGCTTTTATATATGTTTCTATATCAGGAAAGTTTAAACCTCCCTGTTTCCATGGTCTGATATGATGTATTAAAACTATTCTGTTTCTTTTGGGAAACCGTAAACATTTTATTAGGCATGCATTTATTTCTTTAAGTATATTCCTTTCTGGTAACAGCTGTATTGCCAAGGCTATATATAGGATCTTGGGCAGTAAAACCATTTTTATTAACTGTAGTCTATCTTCAAATGCTAATATTATTTTGTTCCATTTTCCCACAGAGATTTTAATTGTATTGATGATATTATTGTAGTTTTTTGAAACTAATGTATTATTATCCTTGCATAACTCAATTCCTAGATATTTTAAGGTAATTTTTTCCCTATGATGTGATCCCCCTTAGTCTGCAGTTCTTTTTTTAATTTAAAAATAAAAATTTTGAATTCGATTTATTGAAATGGAGTCCTGAAATCACGTGAAATTTGTCAACTAATATATTTAATTCTTCTAAAGTCTCTTTTGTATTAGATGTTAATAATATGTCATCAGCAAATAGCATTACTGTAAAATTGTATTGTTCATAAACATCTATTCCTTTGATTTTTATATTGTTATGAATTGAATCTGTCAATATTTCAATAGCCAGAGCAAATAGAATCGGTGACATGCGACATCCTTGTTTAGTGCCTTTTGTTATATGTATAGATTCAGAGGTAAAAGGACCTAGCTTGACATACGTTAAATTATTTGTATATATATATATTCTTTAGGAGATAAGGATGCAGGAAATTCAAATAGCATTAGGATTTTGAATAAATAGTCTCAATTTAGGGAATCAATGGCTTTCTCTATATCTAAGCCAATTGTGTTTCTTTATTTTCTTTATTAACATAATCTATAAGAGAAATTACCCTTTTAATATTGTCATGTGTGTGTCTATGATATATAAATCCAGTTTGATCATTATTTATTCTTTTGGATAATGGCATTTTCATTCTGTTGTGGGTTTTTTTTTTTGATGTTCGAATTTTCAGAAATTCAATCATATGGTCTCGTCTATATGAAGTTCGAGTTTCTGAAAACTCAATCATCTGACATAGATCCTTTCATTTATATAAATGCAAGATTGCCTGTGTCATATGTAATAATTTAATAAAGATGTTTCTTGTTTAAAAAAAAAAGAGGTTCTCAATTTGATTCTTGACTGGGGTGCCTTCTGTGTGAAGTCTGCATGCTCTTCCTTTGTTTATGTTGGTTTTTCCAAGTACTCAGATTTCCTCCCACCTCCCAAAGGTATGCAATAGGCAGACTGGCAATCTAAGTGATCCCTAGGCATGCATGTGATGTGTGTGTGTGTGTGTGTGTGTGTGTGTGTGTGTGTGAGTGACTGAGATAAGAAAGAAATGACTGGCAAGCTACTTCTGTTCCCTACTTACCAAGTAAACTCAGTGGATGGCAGTGGCTGTTTTTAGGTCACTGTTGGAGGTAGATGTGACCTCTAAGTATGGATGGACAACTTTAAATGTTCCTGGTGTGCAGGTTGCAGTAGTCTAGTTTTGTGGGACTTTACTCCACTTTTGACATCTTACAAGCAAATAGCTTTTGCTTTACTAAATGTAATGTTCACATCTTCATTTTGGAACTGAAAAAACAAGATGACAGGAAGTCACTTAGAGTTTATTTAACAGAAGAAGTAGTGGTAGGACCAGGTATGAATAGGACAACATCCTCTACATACAACAATGGCCTGAAAGAAGAGGTGTACAGTACTAAGAAAGATGGAGAAATGAAAAGGTACAAGACTGACCTTATGATAGTCTAGTAAGAGATGGAAAAATATGCGAGTCTTTTTTGGAGCAAGTTTGTAGTATGTCTGTATTCATGGTAGTTTTTGAACCGTGAAATTGTAGAGTCCAGATTATGAGGACTTAAATGTTGCAGAATCCAGGTCATGGGCAATCTTGTCATAGACAGAATTAATGTCCTCATTTCGGTCAGTAAGGACCACTTCAGTAAGCTGATGTGCCACCATTATATTATGTTTTTAATCAGACAGAAAGAGGAGTGCAGCTGTAGTATTGTGCCAGTACTGTTTGTCATATAAGATGTTATACAAGTTCTCAAAATTTGTTAACGATGCTAAGACAATTTTCTCCAGTATTTTACCAAAAGTGATAAGCAGTGAGGTTAGATGAAGGTCTGCCACTCGTAGAATTTAAATTTCTTGGGGCAAAAGGATGACAGTGCTTGTTTTTAATGAAAAAAGGATTTTACCAGAAGAGAGAAACAGATTGAAGTTAGAGGAATCAAGATGAAAGCATCACAAGTTGGATATATTTTGGTAAAATTCATTAACATCTGTCTAAAATAAGAATACTTTTTTTTGCTCACAACAGGACCCAGCTGGCCCATTCATTCTGGGAGGACAGGAGCAGGGCATTACTAGGCATGATTAGAGGCCAATGGTCCATTGGTTTCTGCTTGGGAATCTGCATCTGCCCTCCATTTTCCTGATGAGAGTTGGATGATAGGGAGCAGGTCAGTTTGTTGATCCGGTGGGGTGGCCTACCTTTTTCCTCTGGGAGCATTGCCTCCCCCTCCAGCAACTCTTCTGATCTCCACTGTTGCAGTTTTCTGTGGAGAGCCATTCAGAGTTCCCCTTAGCTTATAATGCAATGCAGTCAGTCATCTTGGACTCATTAGGGTTGGTCTTCACTGGGTATAAAGCCTGGTGACCCCCCTTTAGTTGTTACCCAAATGGTGAGACAGAACTGTCTCCCTCCCTCCATGATGGATGAGCTGGCAATCATCACCCACTCCCATCCAATCCAGCCCAGTCCTACAGGTGCCTGAGCTACTAATTAAACTCGGATCCTGCTTCATTGCAGTCAGAGCTTTTTTCCTCTAAGTCACAGAGATGGCTTAAGCTGGAATTCATTTTAAGAACTTATTTGTAACTTGTGGGGTAGTGTAATGGAAATAACAGGTTTGATGGAATCCACAGGAAATTATTGTCAGGGTAAGCCTGTTCTGTATTTAGCTTAAGTCCCATAATAGAGATTGCAAAGATTTCTACAATTATCTTGGGGGGTCAGAGTTTAAATGACAGTGGCCTACCAGTGAACTGGTATTGAGCTATGGTGATGAGAATGGTTGAGGAAACAAAAGGGCACAATACTGACCTTGTGGCATTAACTATCAGGTGTAGAAGATTGTTGTTTTAGAGCTTACATTTAGGAGGTTAATATTCTTCCAGAAGTTCTTAAGAGTTCTCCAGGTTCTCTTTTGGTTTTACTTTCTGAAAGGCTGCATTGGCTTTGAAGACTAAATGTCTACTTTCATTTCTGAAGCTGTAATATGTAACCTAGTTATAATTAAGTAAAATACATTTATAAGTGATCATAAACATTGTTTTTGGCATTAAAGGTTTTATGAATGGTGAGAAAAGCCAGGGACTTAGTCAGTGAGTTACTGGATAATAGCTGGGATAATTATTTTTCTTGAAGGACTACTTTGAAGTTCAGGAAATATTAATGAAATATGACAGTCATATTGCTGCAGAATATCCCACCAGCTAATTTAGGTTACACCTTGGAGTAGTGACAGTACACTGCTGTTGAATAATTAATGGAATGTAGCTATGTATCCAGAAAGTGATGCTTATTTGGCAGAAAATATAACAATGACTGGACAATGTTCGTTAAGGTTGAGATTATGGATTTTAGTCGAATGTAGGTGGTCAGATATCTAGGTTAGTATGGACTCAAGAGTGATATGATATCCTTGCACTGATTTTGGGATGGACTGGTTTAAATATCAGCTATGTGAGGATGCAGCCTATAAATACGTCACTTAGCTGTTTCTTGGTTGTGGGGGCTCTAGTGTGCAAACCTATCAACCTGCAAACATTGCAAATAGGAGCAAAAGCCCTGAAAAGTAATCACATCCAGCTAAAAATCTGGACATCTAATTAGCATAAGATTTGAACAGCAAACAGCACATAAGACTTCCTGCTTCCAATAGAACTGTGGGATAGTACTCAGAAACACATTCAAAAAACAGAATGAAAAATGATGGGAAAACATAAGCACATCATCAAAGAGAGATTAAAAATGTATAGACTTTAATGGTGTGTTTTAAAATTCTGCCATACAAGGTCATTTATTTTTGTTTCAGAAAAACAGAGATGTAAACTATGTGCCCTCTTTATTTAAATTAATATTGCTGCTAGTATGTTGGTCATGTCATGTGGCTTTTCTGTGCACCAGACAGCTTCAAAAATCATGCAATGAGGAGGAATCTCAAGCCTGAAAATATAGACATACCTCCAAAAATAGGGACATCCTGTGCAGGGGTAAGTCAGGCCTGAAAATTGGAATGTTCCTCCAAAATAGGAACAGCTGAGCATTCTGCTACTGTGTCTTGAAATGTCCCTTGATGATGTAGATTTGTCTGTGCATCCTGAGATGGTACAGAGATGAAAGATGGGATGTAAACATTTTTTTATATAAAGTTTTAAGTGACAATCCGTGAGATATTTAACAAAGTAACATATGGGTTTCTTATCTAAGCTGTTAGTGTCCTAGCTATAATGGTGTGCTGAATATTTTTTGAGATGAGTGAATGGACATTTCCACACATCCTCTTATCTGTTCATTGATTTTGTATAGTAGGAATTTTCCAGAAGACTAAATGGAAGGCCATGATTCTGTGATATCAAATATATCATGGCTGTGTGTGTTGTGAATTAAACTTCTAGCAAGCATAATCGTTTTTACAATAGTTGCATTTAGATTCCCTAGCTGAAGCCCTTTAGTGACTCAACAGTTACACACTGCTAATTGGGTTATTTGTTGTTAATTACAATATAGTATGTACATCATAGCAGATGGTTTACAAATTAAAGTATTGTTTGATTATTTGCAAAGAGGTAGGAGGTTGAACTTTGGAGCAGAGTGGGATAGATCAGAGTGAATGGTCTGAGAGAATAAAGATAACAGTAAAGTAAAGTGAAAGGAAAATGTTGGACATATATTCTTTACAGGCGCTACAGTTGTCCTAATGGGATTTAAATAAGTTGCAGAGAAGCAAATGAAGATGGTTGAGGATTTAGCTAAAAGGAAGGAAGACAAACACTGTTGGCTGCCTTTTGTAGGGGAATGTTACAGATAAGTGATAGGAGAATGTTGATAGACTGTTAACAGTGGTATGTGCACGGTACCAAAGCAAACTAACATACAGCATACCTTACCCTCTCCAAGGCTTTTGACACCATACCATATGTCATCAAAATAAACAAGCTGAATGAGGTCCAAATTGACCCATATGTAGTTAGGTGGATAGCAAACTGATTTAGGTATAGAACCCATGTAGTCAGGGTGACAGGTGCATCTTCAGTGGATATGAAGGTAAGCAGTGGTGTTCCTCAGGGGTCTGTGTTTTTACAACTACTATTTTGCCTTTGGCCTCACAGATCTCCAAACTACAAATGGGGATCTCTGGTAAACCAAGTTTGTGGATATCAGCAAAACTTGGTGCCACCCTCAAGTCCCACTGTGATACACAGATGCTCCAAGTGGAACTCAGACACATCAACTACTGGTTCTCAAAAAACTTTAAAACTAAATGCTAAAAAGTGCAGTATCATTCCATTTGGTAAACATTCCCTTCATCCCTTTTATAGTATTGACAAAACTCCACTTCAAAATTAAATTCTGGTGAAAGACCCTACAATATGGGTAGATAATTCCTTTATCTTTGACCATTATGTTGCAACAATGGTTTAGAAATCTTTTTACATGGTGCAGCTTATTGCAAAAGGTATTTCATTTAGAGAAAAGGAAATTCTTACCCCTTTATATTCCACAGTGGTCAAACTTATTGTTGAACAGAATACCCCTTTTGGGATTATATTAGTAGAAATATCAATCAAGTGGAAAGACACCAGAGGCACCAAACTAAAAAGATCACATGCATAAAAGATAAGAGTTATCAGGAGAAGTTACAAGCACTGTCTATTCAGTGTCCTATACACTCCTTAAGGGTGATCTGTGCCTTACATGTTGGGCCTGTATGGAGCCAATAGTCCAAGACCTCTTATATCTCCACAAACCAAACAATTCCACTAACACTAGAACCAGGAATCTAAACTTGCTTCTGCAAGTAAATAAAATATGGTGGAGAGCCTGATTTACCTTGTGATGCTTAACCCCTCTCTGGGACAAACATCCACTTCAAATTAAGCAGTGCAACACACTTTTACTTCAAAAAGGAGTTAGACACCTGCATGGATATTCACAAATACATCATAGTATGACAGTCCTATTGCTTCCTAAAAAAGGAGGTAAAGTTTAAGGGTGGGTAATGGCAAGGCATAACTGGCTGGGGAGCCCAGTTGCCTTGAATTTTCTATGATTCTATGAACACAGAATCACAATGCTGACAATGGATATGAATTAGTTTGTAGCTGTTGATATTGATGGAGAAGGTAGAATTGTATGTATTTTTGTTTGCCTACTAACACATTTAGTCCACTAGGTTCAAGTGTCTCTTTTTCAGCGGTGACCTGGGAGCACTGCCTAGCAGAATGATTTATTTATAGTCAGCAGGTGAAAACTTGATGGAAGTAAACCCATGACTAAACGATGAAGCTCATTAGCAGTACGTAGCCTTGTCTGCATTAAATTTTAAGACAATCAAGCAAGTATCTGAGGTACATGATTAGATGGCCAAAATGCTAGATTAGTGACTAATAAATCATTGCCCTTTTCTTGACTACATTTCCTGGAGAGGCTTGGAGTTGTAACAAGCTAAGCAGGGTAGACCACTCTTATTCATAACCAACAACATTTTCCAACTCATCCTTTGGGATCCGCAGGCATTCCCAAGCAAGCTTCCAATATGTTCTGAGTCTGTCCCAGGGCCTTCTTCCACTAGACTGTACCTGGTACACCTGCTGGAGGTGGCACTCACAGGAGCATCCTCACAGGGAGTTCTGAATGCCTTGACTGACTCTTCTCATTTGTGTTCCTGAGGTTGTCATGGATTACAAGTTCCTCGCTTGTAGAGGAGCTACATTTCTGCTGTCTGCATCTAGAGTGTCATCCTTTGGGTCACTACCAAAAGTATATCACCAGAAATGATGATGGGGTCACATGCTAACTGATAAATTGAGATCTTCATCCTATGACTCATTTCTTGCTTTCCCACCACAGTGTAGCACAACGCCAGCATGTACTGCTGCCTGTGTATGAGTGTGTTGGTCTACTGGTCTACTCCCACTCACTAGCAACACTTAAAAATACTTAAATGTCTCTGCCTGAGGTAGCTGCTCTGCCCTCAAATGAAGAAAGGAATCTTCACTTTTCCATGACAAAAAAACATGACCTCTGATTCCGAGATGCTGATAACTTATAAAGAATGGAACTCGTACCAGTCTGTTGTACTGCTCAAAGCTCATGGCTCTCGAATTTAGATCTTGAGCCTTCTGTATAGAGTCTAAGATCTTCCCTATGTACACGTGAATTTTTGCTGTATGCTCATGTCCTGCATCCTGAAGACATGTATAGGTGAACTGATAATCTTTCAGATTGCTTGTAGGTATGTGGGCCGTGTGTGTGTGTGTGTGTGTGTGTGTGTGTGTGTGTGTGTGTGTGTGTGTGTGTGTGTGTGTGTGTGTGTGTGTGTATGTAAGCATGATGTGATAGAATGGTATCCCATCCAGGACAGGTCTCTTGCCTCACATATTGTATGCTGGGGCAGGCTCTGGTTTCCAATGCACCTAAACTGGATAAGAGAATAATACATATGAAAGCATGAATAAATCTGTGTGTTAGGCTGTGCATACTACCAACCTTGCCAAAAGAAAAAGCAGGGTATGCAATATTGCTCAAAAGTCTGTAACTGTAAGTAATTTCATAATTCAGATGACACTTAGCTAGCAATCTTATTTTAATTTAATAATATAGTGGAGAATCCTTTACAATTTATGATCCTTAAATTGTAAACAGGTTCATAGGTATTTATTAAGCTGTCATCACAAGAGCCATTTTAAGCTTAGCCAAGCTTACCCCAAAATTTAGCAAAATCTTGCTGATGTGTCACTATCCCAAGGGATTTTTTGGTTAAGAAATGGGCTTATATATCAAGTGTTCACAGGCTGCCCCCTGTCCATTAGGGACATAGATCCCAGGGTTAAATTTGCGAGGTTT
The DNA here is from genome assembly GCF_019279795.1 of Protopterus annectens. NCBI lineage: Eukaryota > Metazoa > Chordata > Ceratodontiformes > Protopteridae > Protopterus > Protopterus annectens. The sequence continues at coordinate 887,806,268 of NC_056744.1, read as the reverse complement.
GATCCATTTGTCCAAGTTGCATTTGAATAAGGTTAGGGATGAGCTTTGCTTCATATAGATGTTCTGGAGAAGGGATAATGTTTGAGACATATACCTGTGTATCCAACCGGTAGCGTAGCTAGGGTGAGGCGAAGGGAAGGTGAAGGGAGCCATCATCCTGTGGGCTGTGATTGGTCATCCCAGTAACATAGCTAGGGTGGGGTTAAGAGGGCAGTTTCATCTGGCACAAAGTGTTAGGGTGTGCACTCAGTCATCCAATCCATCATTCCAATCACTCTTTAGTACATCCCAGCTTTTAAGAGCTGGTATTGCATTTGCTGTCAAACCTGAGCATTGCATCACCCCATGTGTGGTCTAAATTGTAACAGCTGCTTGCTACTTTTGTAGAAAGCAGCTGGCTACAGTCAAAAAGTAAAAAAAAATTTCTTTTTTATATAAAACCTGAGTGCTGTAGCATTCTAAGTGGAGTATAAACTGATTGCTACAGTTTAAAAGTAAAAAAAAAGATTTATTTATTTTGTTTTTACAGCTACAAAACTTGAGTGTTGCAGCACTCTGTGTGGGGTATGAACTTCTCTTTTTTTCCTATAATCTGAGGAAGGAGGGGCAGGGTGCAGAAACAGAACCTGGCTCCCCAGGTACCTGATTATAATTTTTTTCTCTTTTATTGAAGAGCTGGGGCAGGTGAGAGGGGAGCATGTATCTGTCTATCTGTCTGGTGTGCCAGTGCAATGAGTGGAGAGGACTCTTTTTTTCTTTTATGGGAAGTAGCCTCAGGCACTACTAAAGCCAGCTACGCCTTCAACATTTACTGTTTAGGTTTAGGTCTTTAGAATGGATATTTCTGATGGTATTTGTTTTGTTTATGTGCAACAAATCCATTGATGTGGAATCAGAGGATGCCTTGTAGGCTAGGCATAGATTGTTGCACAGCAGTCTTCTGGAGACTGAGTACATGGATAATGCTTTGAAACAGTCTGCATAGGACTTGTTCTTTTCTCCCTGTATTATTTTTGTGAGGAACCTCTGTAATTTCTTAGGCTGTTGCAAGTGCCAGGTCTGGTACATTCTGAAGGGTGAGTTGTACTTGATGACTGGTCTGATGAGAGCTGAGTACAGCGGAACAATGACCACCTTGGACCTGGATGCCATACTTATAGGCTGAGCAATATATGACAAAATAAAATAAATTAATAAATAGAATAATAAAATAAAAGTAAAAGAGATAGTTTTGAGTAGACTCTGGCAAGGGACACTGGTCCAGAATCGGACACAGGCAGTGATAAGACTAAAAACATAAATAGTTACACTGTAGCCATTTTAACTTCCTGCTGAGAGATTTACTCTCCTATTATTGGCAAATGTTATGTAAAAAGACAAACTAAACAAACATATGCTGTTGATGACAACACAGATATATTCAAACATGCACAATTAATGTTTGGTGTGCATTTGTGCATAATAACATTGTGTCTATCTCAAGGACAATAAATTATTCACCTTCCCATATATATTTTGTGACTTTTCTTGTACGTCTGCATGGATGATATGCGACTCCATTTAGTAAAATGTATAGCGATGTTTTCAAATGCTTAATGCAGTAATAATTCATAAAGTTTATAGCATTATAAGGGTTACATCTTTGGAAAACTAAAATGCATAAATTAAATACAAACTTACAAGTGAGGCAACAAAGAAGGTACATGTATCAAAAATGACAGTCGTATTAGTAATTATTTGAGGTATGAGAATTTTACGTCACGTGGCATGCATTTAATTAAGTATTTAAAGTATACAAAATGTAACAATATTATTTGGGGGTTGTATCACAGAAATTTTTTGCCGATATGCTATATCTGACTACATTCAGCGGTGAAGTCCTTGAATTTGTTAAGATATTTATTTCTGAGCTTATTTAAGGTGGTGATACTTCCTTCTTCAGGTGTGGACAGCAGAAAAAAACAGCTGAGCTGATACAGAGTTTGGATACAGTAAACATATAACACTGCAACACAGAAATGTCCTAAAGTAAAAAAAGAAAACAAGCAATCAGGAAGAATCCTGCTGTATCAGTAAAAAGGGCACACCTTGTACCTTCTAAGATGAAAGCTGTGTCCCATTTTAATCAGGATATTTTTGCTAAAAACAAGAATAATCTCATTGTTTCAATAGTTCAAAGGATAGTTACATTTTAGCCCATGGGAAATGTTGAAAGTACAAAAAAAAACACTTTTAAGATTTTTAGTTTGGTACATTATGTCTAGTATTGAATTAAGATGCGAGTGTCTTTATTAATTCATATTTATTTAGTACCAGAGACCCACAATAGCTTTTAGTTGTCCTTTCTAAGAAACATAGACACTGGTAGCATATCTGGTGCTCCCTGCTTTTACCAAACGCATTTAAAAGAACCTAGCACTCTACCTTCTCTCAGATTCTCATCAGCAGTGAATTTTAGGAGAAAAGTTATTTCCTGGCTACAAAGCTACCATTCTGATAGTACTCAGACAGTTAAAGGGGATTCTGTTGTCTCATTACATGTACAGGTTATGCAAGGTGTCCCTCAGTGCTCAGTCGTTGGACCAGCTCCATCTTCCATGTAGATGCAGTGGAGATATGAAAAAACATAATACGGTATGCTGATGATTACTGTTGTCCTGGTATCCTCTTATGATATGTGCCATATTCTGGTTATCTGTTTACTGATTGGTTCTGCCTGAGAGACCGTAGTCATAGGGAGGTGCCATTTTCAATCAATTCCCCTTACAACTGAGGCAATGCTATATGGTGGTCAGAACCTGACTGTAGTCAAAATGTCCCAACTTGATATAAAACCACTTTCAACTGACAATAATAAAATACTGCCACACTTTGCATATCTCAGCATCTTACTGGATCAAGGTTTTAACTTTAGTGAATATGTCAGCTATATTTCCCTAAAAATAAGTACTAAGGACACCACACAATAAAAAGCTGTTCTTACTATCATGTTCCAGGGGAATTTCATTCTCCGTTCTCAAAGGCAGCAACCATGAGAGGATTTCTCTGGCTTAGCATTGGCTGACAAGTTCTACCCTGTGGCTGACATGCAACAGCACAGTTGCCCTCATCCACAACTTCACTATGGCTTAAGCTTCAACATGAACTGATTACATCATCAGCTCACAGCCATCTACAGGGTCCCCAACTCATTTAGCAAGCATCTAATTAATGTGTTAAGCACATATGAGCCACCCAAATACCACATCCTCTTGTATATCGCTAGAGTATATAAGTGCACCTCTAGGCTCTGGAACTCTCTCCCTACAAGTATCAGGGAATGATAACTCACTGCTCAGACAAATGTCATCTACACAATCCAAATGCTCAATATAAGGAAATGCAGACATCTTAGGATTGCTTACTCCTCCTAATACCATTACTTACTACAACCCCCTGAATGCAGAACTCACTGTGACTTGTAAGATGCATCGAACAGTCTTCTACTTTTTTCATCCAGCTAGTCCTCTTAGAGGTACCGATGTTAATGCATCTCCACTCACTGCTGACATACTGGTCATGTTCTGAAGCAGATGTAAGTAACAAACCTTTAGGCTTGGACATAACATCATTACCATACACAATATCAGCTTTTACAGTTTACAATTCAAAAAGTGTATTGTTTTTGCATTTTTTTGTTTAGTTGATAAGGACAGTCAACTGAATTTTTTTCTCATAGCTGAAAATTCCTGCCATGACATCATGAAAGACTGAAGCTACAATGCATCACTACCTAAATTAATGCACAAGCTACTACCTTGTAATGTTAACGGTGTCAGTAGTAGTGTCTTACTGCCTAGAAATACTAGTTGTCAACTAGCTTGTGCAGGGGGAACACTTCCCATTGAAAATTACCACATGATGATGGTGTAGCAGTGAAACCACACTGTAAGTAAGAGGTAAGTTATTTTGGTCACCCATAATTCTTTGCAGTGTATGTAAATCATCACACAATAACTATCACAACATCATTTTGTGGGTGTAGTTATAGAGAAGAACTGAGTAAAGAGTAAAACTAAAATCCCTTGCAACATTAACCAGAGGAGTATAAGAATAAATTAAATTAATGATAAAACAAAGATGCTTCCAAATGCAGCTACTACATTCTAATGTTGGCTTATATCTATATCCTCTCGGATCCCTTACTACCTCATTTAATTTCACACCATCCCCTATTTGCTTCCATTTCTGCTTCACTTCTGCTATTCTCTTCAGGTATTGCCTAAGGACTGCACTTTTTCCACTGGCACTGTATGCTCATAAGTACTATGTCAGCCTTGTCTGCTTTGTTTGCTGAAATACTACATATAATTAAGAACACCTTTTACCTTAGTAAATAGTGCCCTGACAGTGATGCATTGTATATTTAATTCTATGTGGCCTGTTCCATAAAAGTTTCTTATTATTTTCAAGCAGAATACATTAATGCCATTTCCTATTAGCACTGCACTCTCACTGCATGTTGATTTTACTACACACATTCAACTTACTTAGCAGAATATCCATCCTAAGCGTTATCTATAAGTGTGTGCTTTAAATGTACTTTTATGGCCACTCAGGGTTCTATTTTCTTATAACTACAAACCTGGAAAGCAGCACAAGCAACTGGAGTGAAAACACCAAAATGTATTATTGATTGAGCACTTTCACCTGTTTGTAATGTTAGATTTCTTCAGAATCCTTTCTCTTTAACACATACTAAAAAAAGGGTCATTGTCACTTTATTTAAAGTTAGTTTTGGTGGTATCTTTTAGTATCTGTTAAATTGAAAGGATTCTAAAGAAGTCTAACATTACAAACAGACGGAAGTACGCAATCAATAAAACATTTTGGTGTTTTCACTCCAGTTGCTTGTGCTGCTTTCCAGTTTTGTGTTTTTCAGTTATCATTTTGGTTCTTGGTTTGATTATGTCTCTTGTTTTTGTATGATAAACTACACTACTAAATGCATATCTCAAGTAAGTGTATCATATAATGATTGTGTATTGTAGTGGAATTTCACCTGGAAACCTTCTGCATAAAGACTTAATATAATTAGCTAGTCAACAAATGAAGTGCATAAATGCCTGTCATAGTTCAGTGTTTTTTAAAGATAAACCTGTGTACCCTGCCAGTGTTGACCTGCTGTTGAAAAGTGCTACCCACAACGGCATGCTCATGCCTGTAACTGATATTGATGTATAATGGGTTGCTTTAGTTTCATGTCTTCAACTTTTGCATCTTGAAATAAAATCATACTCACATTTTTTTGCTGACAGTGTTGTATACAGAATGTTATTAGAATAGCATTGCTGATTTTCAATGCTGTACTATTTCTTTCAGCATAAGTTTTAAAATATCTGCTTTGTTTTTCATCTTATGTCCTATCACTACTGGAGATGGTGCAGAAGGGAAGTAAGCAATTTACTTTCTGTGAATTTTGGTGTATGAATTTGGTGCCCACCTTCTTTGTGGTACAATGCACTATTTACAAGTTTATTATATTTATATGTATTTTTATTGTATTTATTTATTGTATTAATTTATTGTACATCAATATCAGTGCATAGAAAATGTAGATTTGCATTACAAGTGTATTTATATGGACAATACATAAATTAGATTAAAAAAAAAATAGAATTTTTGTAGTGACATAGCCAAAATATTCATTGCTGATTACTTCACCTATCTGTTGAAGATGACTATAACTAATCTGAAAAGCAAATGTCTGAGTAATCTGCTTGATCTTTGCCCCTTTCATAAACATTACATTATCCATATCAAGGTTAACAGGAACAGAATGGTGGTCGATGTAATTGACCAGACTGGGGAGTAAAGCATCCATTTGTAAATTAGATACACGGGACTTGCTCAGAAAATGAGTACTATAGAGTCTGTTCATATACTGTCATTTAGCTATTATTTGATTCTTTGTTTGTTAAGTGGATACTGTGGGATGGTCTAAGGGCACCCTTTCCAGCCTTAGCACCTGGGTTATAAGTAAAATAATGTACAGAAGAGTGACAACTAAGAAGTTTCAATTCAACAAGTTGAGATGATAAACTACATGAATTTTGAGTAATAAAGGATACAAAGTTTTGAATAATATATTATAAGACAGTTTAGATGAAACATATATAGTTAAATCATTAGCAATCAAATATACACAAATTGCAAACAGACAAAACAAAGAAAGAAAGTCCCCATCTCTGAATCTTGAGCAAGACTGGCTTAGTAGATACATAGAACTGACTGAAGTAGGTAACAAGATATTCTAAACATTATATCTAATAAACCTAATACAGAAAACTTAGACCTGAAGGTGGGATAGAAGACCTACTTTAAAAGTTGATTTAATTTTCTGGTCTTCAGGGTAGGAGAATCAAATTCTACCCTGTATGCACAAGAATGGAAAAAAATCACTCTTGTTCTTTTAAGTGGTAAAATATGGACTATGAAATGAGACAGACTTCTCTGTTTGGAATCTTAAGGAGTAGGGTAATGCTCAAAGAGAGTTTCTTAGAGAGTGAAGAGAAGTTATCAAGGTAGATCAGGCTATGTAGAACTGGTTAAGTACAAAAGCTTCTATTTCATTCATTGGAACCAATTTGCCTTTGAAAGGAAGATGCAATAATGTTCCCAATGACTTGATGGAGACAGAAATCTACAAATGTTATTGATATTTTTTAAAAATGTAGCAAGTTATTTTTGGCTAGCAAGTCTAAAAAGAGGTGTATATATTGCATCTTTAGGTTAAAGAATACTTCCTTAGCTTTAGGACTTCCAAGATGGCTGCAAGTTAATTATAGCTCTCCCAGTGTGAAAACAGAAACTCAGGAGAGAAGGCCAGTGGACTTTTGTGTTTCTGGGTAAATTTCAGTAACCGGCTAGTAAGTGCATTGCTTGGATGACAGGAAAAAAGAAATACAGAAGACCTGAAGGAGAATCAACTACAAAAGGTGAGGAGAAAACACTGATGGGGAAAAGTACTGCAGCTGTTCAGCAATAAAAACACTGCAAGCTTCATACGTGACCTCCAGTAACCTAGAGGAAAGTATAAGACAACTGCACACAGACCTGATTAAAATAAATGAAACACTGATGCAGTATATCAACTCAAACAAAAAAAGGCTGGAAAAAATGAAAGAAGCTAAGAAGCTTTAAACAAATATTCAGATAAGGTAATAAAACTGCAAAAATCAGAGGTTGAAACAAAGAATAGGCTGCCTGAATATGAGACAGCTCAAGAAGAGATGTTTAAAAAATAATAGAAATAGAGGACAGTACACATAGGGAAAAACTGAAATTTTCAGCTGTACCAGAGGAACAGACTGTATTAATTTTAGGAAAGCACAAATAAGCAACTGGACTGGTATTCCACAGCAGGAGTTGTTAATTGAAAGGGCATATTGTGTGTATGCTCCAAACCTGGCTGTGATAAAGCAACCTAGACCTTTAATAGTAAAGATGCAATCCTACTAGCTGAAGGAGTTGATCCGAGTGCTTGTGGAGAATGATTACTCATTGTACACCAGGCAGAAGAGGAGTAAATGTATTCCACTATTCAGGGAATGTTGACAAGCAGTAGTGAGATTCAAACTGCTGTACCCAGTTATCCTCAAAATATTTTTCCCTGGACGGACAAAATAATTTTTTGATGAAGTACATGCTAAGGAGAAAATGCCAAAGTTTGTCTAACAAAAAGTGAGTTGTGAAACAGAAGGAGACTCTGTTTCTTGTTCTTCTGGTAATAAAGACCACAGAGAGACTGTGCCAGTGAAACCTTTTCCGATACTTCAATGGAAAATACTGCAGAGAAGGAAAGGAACATGAGAGTTGACTAGAAGAATCAAGAGTACATTGGAAATGAAGCAGAACCAGGATTTGGGAGATGGAGATATACAGAAATAAAACTAGTAACTTGGAAATTGACAAATGTGGGATTACAAATCAATAATTATATTTGTGAAATGCAACATAACAAGAAAATCTGGAAATATTACACTTTTTTGGAATTTGTTGGACTTGTGGAGGACTCTAAAGTATACACCCTACTGCAAGTCATTAATGTTAGGAAAAATACTTAGGGTTGAGGAAGAAGAATGAGAAAGTCAATAGTAAGTAAAACAAAATTATTCATAATAATACTATTATTATACTATATGATTTTCCTTGCGTGCCATAAAGTAAAGTTTTTTTCAGTTGTTTTTAAGTGTAATGAGGATACTATTGTAAACAGCTGCTCCTGTTTTTTTTCTTTTCTTTTTTCTTTCTTCCTTCTTCTCTCTTTCTCCTTGTTTAGTTTTAAGAAATGTGGGCACTGTAATGTAAAAAAAATTCTGGTTAAAAGAACATGACAAAAGAAAAAATAACATGCTTTTTCTCATTCTTGCATGAAGAACTCACTGGATTAAGGCCCTTAGTTTGACCTAGTAACATGTTTTAAAAGAAAGCAAGTAAAGGAGAAAGGATATTGACTATTAAAATACTTTTTTCCAGCAAATAACACAAAAGCTGTAACTAGACACTTAACAAAAAGGCTGTTACACATAAAAGGTGGGAATAATAAGTTTTTAATACAATGATGCCTTCTGTAATGTCTTTAAATGTCAATGATCTCACAGATAAATACAAAAAAGAAAGAGTAGTGAACTGTATTAAAAATGTAGAGAACAAATAACTATGCTACAGAAGACACACTTAAAAAGAACTGAACATGTATATTTGATAAAGAAAGGTTTTCAGGATATTTATTCAGCAGAATACCTGGAACAAAGGAAAAGAGAAAATATTAATTGCAAGAGGAGCTCCAATAGTGATAGAAGAGGATAAAAAAGATAATAATGGTAGATTTGTAGTAGTAAGGGGCCACTGGAAAGGGAGGAGGATTACAATGGCATGTATTTATATTCTACCTAAAACTGCTATAATGGAGCTTAAGAAAATTATAGGAGAAATAATCAGCTTTCAGGAAGGAATATTACTTATAATTGGGGACTAGAATTTGATTTGCAGCAGTGAAGATGTGTGGGGGGCTCAGAAGGAAAAGCATAACAAAGGAGGGTAGACTTTTGAAGAAATTTATGAAGATATTTTCCATGGAAGATGTGAATTCAATATTATGAGTTTAGAGTGAACTTACATATTATTCCCCAAGATACAAAAACTGGGCTAGGCTAGACAGAATTTACATTTCACAAGAACATGTGCATTTAATTGAAGGTCTTGATACACACACAATAACAATTTCAGATCTGGCGGCTAGAATAACTAAAATAAAAACTCAAGGTAATGAAATAAAAAATGAGACACTGGTGCTTTCCCACATATCTGTTGAAAAGAGAGGAATTTGAGGAATGTGTAATGGAAGTTATTCAGGAAATGTTACAGAAGACAGAACTTTCTTCTGAAAATATAGCTAGGGAGTGGGATAAAATTAAAGTGGAGTTTAAAAATAGGGTAGAAATAAAAGAAAGGGAGGTATATTTAAGAAGTAACGAGTTACTTAGAGGGATTTAGAGGGACTGACAAATGTTGTAGTATTGCAGAATAGGGGGAATCTCACAGAACAAGAAGAGGAGGAACTGCAGAATGATAAACAGAAAATAAGGGCTTACCTCAATGATTTCCTTTAGTTTAGAAAGATTGCTGTTAAGCAACTGTTTTTGATGATAACTCTAGAGCACAAAATGTTTTAGCATAACGACTCAGGCAACAGAAAGTAGAAAGGGCTCTCGCCAAGCTTAGAGAGCCTACAACCAACACGGAAGGTAACAAGATCATGTAGAGGTATTAGAAATATTTTGGAAATTCTATGAAAGTCTGTATAAAGCAGAAAAAAATGGAAATATTTATGGAAGAATTAAATATGTCAAGGTTAGATGTAGGTGAGGCTCAATTACTAACAGCTAGGATAGGAGAAGATGAAATAAAAATGATGATGTATAACTAATCTACAGGAAAGTCCCTAGGAAGAGATGGTATTCCTGTGGAAGTTTGGAAGCTAGGAGGGAAGAACTAATAAAGTTCTGGAAGGTTTTGTTTAACAGCATTTTAAGAGGAGGAGCAGTACCAACATCCTGGAAGAAAGCAGTGGTAGCTGTAATACCTAAAGAGGGTAAAGATCCATCAGATCTAGCTTCATACAGGCCCATTTCAGTACTACACCATGATTATAAAGCGTTTATGTCTATAATGGCTAAACAAATGGTAAAAGTGATGCCAAAACTGAAAGATATGAATCAGTGTGGTTTTGTAGAGGGGAGGCAAACATTTGACAATATTAACAGAACTTTGATGATCCAGAGGGAAGAAGAATGTAAGAAAATACCACAGTTGTTGGTGGGTGTTGATGCAGAGAAAGCATTTGACAGAGTCAGCTGAGACTTTATGAGCAGGGCAATGAAAGCATTTCCATTCCCTGATAAAATTATAAGGTTGATTAGGAATATACATGAGGGATAAGAGGTGAAAATTAAAGTGGGTGGGGTCCTCTCTGATAATTTCTGCTTGAGCAGAGGAATCAGGCATGAATGTCCTCTTTCCCCTTTGTTACTTGCACTATATTTAGAATGATTGGCAAAGAAAATAAGGGACTTAGAAATTAAAGGATGTAATTGGTATGGCAGTCAAGAAAAGCTGGCTCTATTTGCAGATGAGATTATTTTATACATGGCAAAACCAGAAAAGGACAGTACAGTGTTGTGGAATATTTTGAAACAGTTTCAAATCTTTTTGGGATACAAAATTGAAGCTAAAACAAAGGCAACAGAGATAAATTATGCACCCACACACAAATTGGTTCAGCAATATCCATATTTATGGTGACATGATAAAATGAAGTATTTAGGAGTATGTATTAAAAATGATCCCGGTGTGGCAGCTAGGGATATGTAGGAAGAGACTAAGCAAACGATAATACAAAAACTGAGAAACTGGAAGCTCTATTACATGGATATGGATAGTAAGATACAAGCAGTTAAAATGTTTTTAGTCCCTTTAGTCTTATACACGGGTCAGTCATATTTTTATCAAACAGAGGAGAAGTTGTGGATAGCAATTAAGAAAGAGCTGAAGGATTTTATCTGGGAGGGGAAGATGGCAAGTGTCAAGTGGGATAAGCTGATTATTTCAATAGAAGAAGGTGGATTGGGATTACTCAATTTGAAAGGTATTTCAGAGCTACACTGTTAAGGCTCCTATACATAGCACAAGCATAAACCTATAATTAAAAGTGGAAAGGGATGATAATGAAATCGGGGGGGGGGGGTCAAGAAACAAGGAGAGACTGGGATTTTGGATACAGAATAACAATAATCATACATACAAAATATTATATTCATAAAGTAGCAGAAAGTATTCTAAGAACTAAGCCAACATGGGGCTGGAGAAAAGAGATTCTGCTGATAGGGATGACTGAAATTAGGGATATAGACAATAGGCAAGAAGGGGATAGAATTTATTTTAGAAAACTGACAAAGGAACCAAGGTATTGGGAGCAAATAACTAGAGAGGAAAAGGTAACAGAATTCGGAAGACGCCAAAAATTTCTTTGGACTGCAGGTTAGAGGTTGCCTCCATATCAAGGATCGATGCCAGAGTGTAGGCAAAGAGAAAGAAGTGTGGGGAGGATCCTAAACAAAACAAACAAACAAACAAAAAACAGCACTGGTAGAGTTTTAGTAGAATCTAGAACAGAAGCTGCCATTAAAAAAGGAATAATTTTTAGAGCATATAAAATATGGCATGATAGCTGTAAGAATCAATCAGAGGAGGTTAGAAAGGATTGGGTAGAGAGACTGGATAAGCAACTCACAAATAAACAATGGGGGGGGGGGTATATGTATGTCTGCCAAATATGCAAACAAATCTAGATCTAGAAGATTTAGGATTTTTGCTTGGAGATGTTTACGTAAATATTTTTATACACCAGACACCAAAGAATTTTTCCTCAGGTAGACAGCAAATGTTGGATGTATGATGGTGAGGAAAGAGGTAATTGGGAACATATTTTCTTGGAGTGTAATGAGTTGGCAGACTTTACAGATCCCCTGCAAACTACTCTGTCAGAGATACTGGTTGAGCAAATTGGTATAACTAGGGAAATGTAATGTGATGTACTGTTTGAACCACTATGATTCTTTCAATGATAGGTCACAAAACTTCTTGATATGCTGATTTATGGAGTTTGTTCTCTTCTAAAATAACTTATGTGTGGTGATTTTAACTTCATAGTCATATTTTAAACTAGGAAAGTCATCATAATGTTGGAGGGGGAGATTGTTTTCCCATGTACCCAGGCATTATCCCTCTATCTTATAAGAGCCTTGAGGTTACTTGTAATTCAAGGAGACTGATTGCCCCAAGCCTTCTTTTTGTAACAGAGAAGAGTTTTCCTTCTATTCTACAAAGTATGTTAGTAAAGCGTAGCCCTATTAAAGTAATTTAGGACAACAAACAGAAGAATGCATTTGTCAGGAGAGTTTTTAGCTACACTTTCCAAGGCTGAGTGGTATCCAATGATCATATTAGAATGAATGGAGATACTAACTGCATTGGATCCTGTTCTTAGAGTAGGGCTGATCCAAATCAGTTATAGATCACCCAGAAGAATAAAGCTGATTATGAGTCCAAGGCTTTAGGTAGTCTAACAACCCAGTCAACTTATTGGATACAGCAGGTGATGTGGGTATGTAAGCAACAGTAATTACTAATTTAGTATGAGTGCAATAGGAAGTTCACCCCGGGGATCAAGTCAGTGGCCATGCTTGACAGGGGCACTGGGAACTAACTTTGAGTGGCAGGATGCCAGGGAATCTTCTTGGGCTAGGCTTATATAGGCTCCAGGGCCGTTAGCCTAGTACACACCTATGAACCTATGATAGGGACCCATATAAATATATTAATTAGGGAGTATAAAGTTGATATAATAGGTGTATTTAATTGTAAAGGCAAATTTATAATTTATGCAGCATGTTGCACCAAGTGTGAAGTTTTTTATATAACAAGCTGTTGTATGTTTCTACTGAATAGCTAGGAAACCTCTGTGTTTTTTGACAAGTAGCCCAGTGACTTAATACAACTACTTAATTTAGAGCACCACCATGGACCCGTATGTACTCCTTGAGCTACTGGTGCCTGCCACCAGACCCCTCTGTACTTTATAACTATACGTTCCTCACCTAAATGTCATTAGAAGCCTTATCTCTTGGTGTGCTATGCAGATATTCTTCAAGCATTAAGTGTTTGCTTATTGACTTGGACTTTTTTAGGAGTCAGTCTTTTAGTTATATCTTCTGTGTTATCCAACCCAGCCTCTGTTATCTGGATAGCTTCTTCTGTTGCACCATATTGTTTTTCTCTGTCTCATGTCACTGCCATTGAGATGTTAAAGGGTTTGCCCATCTACCCATTTTAATCATGGGCTTCTTTTAATCATCTCTTGCTTTCTTACTTTCTCCTCGCCTCCATCTTGCCTGTTAGTATGGCATATCAGTTGTCATTTATCAAGTAATTTTAAGCATCTATGGACTCCATCTTAGGATACCTGGTTCAAACTTTTGCCCATTTCCTGGTAGGATAACCAAGTCCCTCTCCTGCTCCTATTAAATAAAAAAATCTGTTACTTCAGTTATAACTGTTCAATAAACTCTGATAGTTTACCTTTTCTGAAGACTAAAATTTTACATGTATGATGATATAGGGCTAAACCAAGGCCCTTATCTTTGCATTCCCATCCTTTCCAGGCTATCACAAAGTGACTTTAAGTTACTAAACCTGATGTTCTAAAGGTATGGGCATGTACAGAACCCCTGAATATCCTTGCTAATTGGAAACCATGCTAAAAGGTGATGCTTTTACACCCTGGTGGCAGTCTCAATACATCTCCTTCACATTCGACTACCATGGTGCAAGAATAATTTTCCATACAATTTTTTGAATTATAAATGCTCAGATATCTTTGTATAAGATTCAATAGATCGATGTGATCATTCATTAAATTGTTATATATGTATGTAGTGTGCTGTTCCTTGTACAGAATTTGATGTTGCTCTTAGTTTTTGTTGTGTATGATTGAGTCCTATTTTCCTGTTCCTGTTTCATCAAAGCAATGCTTCTATTGTGAGCATGTAACTTTTATTTCTCAGAGTATGAGGCATTCACTTTGTTAAGTTTTATCCTACTAGAATGTATTCTGTTCCTGTAGTCATCCAAAGCCCAGGTTGATAGCTTACATATTTCTAGACTGTGTTGTAGTGCAGGTTTTTGTGTTCTTGTAATTGAAGTAGTACTTCTTGTTTGATGATGAAACTTCTGATCTGCTTGTTCTGTGTTAGTGTGAGGTAGAAAATGTTTTGTATTGAAAAATAGTCTAACTTTGAGTAAGGAAGTTTTGTGAGTTATACTTTTGGGTTTTCTAATATGAGCCTGGATAATGCTGGATGTTTATTAAGCTTTAAAAGGATGTGTTGTGTGAATGTAAAGGAAATATTATTCTTAATGTGATGTTCATTCAACTCAAATTACTCTTTCTGTGAGGTGATAAGACCTTTGATTAAAATATAATTGAATGAGAGGGTCTGGGGTAAAGCCCGGATGGGGGTGGGGTGGGGGGGTGGAAGGGGGTTCCCACTGCCAATTAATTTGTATTATAATAGTTTGAAGTAGGCTATACACAATTTATTGAGTACTAATTCATTTAGTGACCATTTCAGTGAAAATACATTACTTCCCCTGGACAGTTTGTGACTTTGGAACATCTGATATCAATAATAACGGTAAGGGGTTTAGGGTCTGTCCTCCCCTTTATATATGGCTGCTAGTTATTGTTTTATCTTGTGTTTTTCACTGACATGGCCTGGCAGTGGCTAGGGATTCAGCAGACAATGCTATAACCATTGCAGTTCTTCCTATACTGACATGTTTTTTTTTTCAATGCTTTTGATTATTTAAAAACAAAAGTAAAATGCTGTGTCCGTATGAAGACAAAAGCAAGTTTATTCCGAAGCCAATAGTGAGCGCTTTCATTTCTTCAATCAGAGACTTCTTCAGACTAAGGCTTCACACTGAAATAAAACCATTTATATGCTTAGTAGCTCATTGCATAATTATAATTTAAACATAGTCATCCTAAAATTCATGTACTATAAAACGCCTTACAAAATACATACTAATATAAATATTAGCATAATATTAACCTAATGTATTAGCCCCTTCCTTTTTAAATACATTATACACTCTTCCTTGTTATTTAATCCTGGAGAGAAGCATGTATTAAGCCTCACTTGCCAACAATATTCTAACCAACCTAACTCTTCTTCAACATTGATGGTATTATATTCAGAATTTAGAACATCCAATAGTATGCATTTAAAATTTACTTTACATTTCTTCTCTATATGTTTACTCATAGCATTCTTCATGTCTCCATGTGTAATTGCATAATTATGTTCATAAATTCTTCTGCATAGTTCTCTCTTAGTTCTCCCTGCATAAAATGATCTGCATTTAAAACACATTAATAAGTACACAATATTTTTGACTTTACATGTAAACCTACCAGGGACCTGTACTACTGTTATATCAACTAACACTGATTATTTAGTTATACAAATCCAGATCTGTGATACAGGAGTTTGTTTGGTTATGCTGAAGGAATAGAGATTCACTAATATAAGATGCACTTTCATAGGGATAGCTCAAGATTCAGAGATGGGGTCTTCCTTCGAGTAAAAAAATATTTAAATACTACTGTCTTATGTACTACTAACCCATCACTTAATGAGCATGTCTATATTAGTGGTCTTCTTATTCTTCTTGGCACTCATACTAAATTAGTAATTACTGTTGCTTAAATACCCACATCACCTGCTGTATCCAATAAGTTGACTAGGTTGCTAGACTACTTAAAACCTTGGACTCATAATCAGCTTTAGTCTTCTGGGTGATTTATATCTGAAAGCTCGAGTTTTCAGAAACTTGAAATTTGTGTTGTCGAGACGATATGATCAAGTTTCCAAAAACTCTAAGCTTTTAAATGGAGATCGCAGTATAGTGTGGACTGGGGAATTTACCCTTTTCCCCACTGTATGGCAATCTTGGAGTTGGTATATATAATATGCAGAGGGGTGCAGGGGGTCTTGACCCCCCCCTCTGCAAAAATGTAGAAAAAAGGTAGATTTTTGTTGTTTTTTGAACTTTGAGTTTTTTGAGGCTTAGGCATATTGTCTCAACAATATGAATTTTGAGTTTCTGAAAACTCGAGCTTCTGACATAGACCCATTTATATATACTACAGTCATTCCACTTGTAAGTGTTCCTTGCTTTAAATTCTTGATGTGAAAACAGGTTGTTCAACCTCAACTGAAACATATCTTTAATGTTTCTACCCTTCTTCCTCATAAAGAAAACTGAAGTGAAAATGAATGTCATTTTTAGATATTGGAATACTAATGATATTAGCTACATTACAGGTAAACATCAGTGAGATTGTTACTTTTAGCTAGTATTAAGCAACAGAAATCTGTAGCACAATAAAAGTGTTAGCAAGAGGTAACATCAACCTAGTATAGCGCTTGACTGAAATTAACAACAGCAGCAATATCAGATTAAAGGTAATTTCTGTCTCAAACTTGCAGGCATTTTTTAGTTACATGTATTTATGGTTGAGAGCAGAAATGTACAGCAGAGTAGAGAGGAAAAGAGGATAGGTAGCAACTGATTCAAATTAAATTTCTCTAACATATACCTTTATTTATTTACTTTGAATAATGCATTTCTGGCAGAAAAGCTGTTTGATTAGAAGTACAGGTACTGTACAGATGATACAGTTGGCGCTGGATTGCATGAGGATACAATAGAAGTGAAGCTGAGGAACTTCAATTTAAAGTTAAAGCTGCTGGCTAATTGGTTCAGAGGGTGATAGATAACCTGAGAACCAAATACAGTTACATCTGGGTCACATCAGAAAATGGAGCACAACTGACAATACAGTTGAAAATATGTTCATAACTGTATTTATTTTATTTATTTACACTTTGTTGATCAGGTGTGTCCCACTAGGCCAATATCTTCTCTTCATGGGAGATCTGCGGTGGTACTGATACTGACTCTGGGAAATTTGGCCATGGCATTGGGGAACTTACCCTACCCTTTTTGAGCATCAGGTGGTGCCTGGGGGTTGTCACTAGTGCTTAGAGAATTCCAAGATGGAGGAAGGAGTAAACATTACTACTAGAAAAATTCTGGAGAGAGAATCACAGTAAGATGAAATCCTTAAATCAGTAAGAGGTTATGAAAGACATAGGGGCTTGCCGCCCCCTCCAAAAAATTTTTTTTAACAATCTTCATTGAATATCTTTTTTAATGTACATCTGTGGCAAAGACATTTTAGCCAGCAGCTTTAACTTTAGTGGACCCTACCCAGTTCGGGTTTGTAAAAGGCAGATCATGTCTCCTAAACCTGATAGATTTCTTTGAGGCAGTTACCAAAGCCGTAGATGTGGGTAAGGTGGTTCACACAGCCTATCTAGATCTCGCCAAGGCTTTTGACACCGCCCCCCACTCTGGAATTATATATAAACTCACTAAACTAGGTATAAACCCCTATGTCACAAGATGACAGAACCCACACTGTGAAAGTGGCAAACTCCAAATTCGACTTCAGACCAGTGACAAGTGGAGTACCACAGGGTTCAGTCCTAGGACCTCTCCTGTTTGGTATCTACTTTTCTGAAGTACAGGCTAACACAGAAGGTCTTCGGCTAATTAAGTTCACAGATGACTGCAAACTAGGAGCCATAATAGAAACTCTTAATGACGTGGACATCCTACAAAAGGGCCTCACTGAGGCAGATGCCTGGTGTCAAAGCCATGGCCTCAAGCTCAATGCCAAAAACTGCATTGTCATCCCATTTGGTAGAAACTCTATACAAATGAACTACCACACAGGTGGGAGTCTACTTAACACCAAAAGTGTGATAAGAGACCTTGGGACACAGGTGGACAGTAGTCTCTCCTTTGATAATCACATTGCCACAGTAGTCAGGAAATCCTTCTACGTGGCACACCTCATCACAAAAGGTTTCTCATCCAGGATAAAAGAGGTCATTGTTTCCTCTACTCGTCCATCATTAGACCCATTATAGATTACAACACCCCTTTTGGTATGTATTTCACAAGACATCTACAACAACTGGAAAGGCTGCAGAAATACCTCACAAAGAGGATTACCAGCCTCAAACAGATACCCTAAGAAGATCGTCTCAAGAAACTCCAGCTTTACTCCATCGCATATTGCCTACTCAGAGGTGGTCTCTGCCTATCATACAAAGCTATGTCAAACCCAGAGCTGTTGAACATACTCCACTTAAAGAAATCCCAATCCCACCAAGCTACACACTCTAGGGACCTAAACCTTGTCAACACAATAAACAGAACATGCTGGAGGGATAGATTCCTGTCCAAGAGTCTTCCCATACTCTGGAACAAACTACCTATCTATATCAAACAAAGCTCCTCGTTAGCACTCTTCAAGAAAAATCTTGATGATTAGATGGGAAATAGGAAATTCATCTCGGGGATCACCTCTGTGGCTCTGCTCGACAGGGGTACAGGAAAATAATTTTCTTGGGTGGCGAAAGCCAGGGTACCTTTTTGGTTAGACTTATGTAGGCCCTAGGGCCGATAGCCTAGTACCTACCTATGAACCTATGAATCTATGAACAAGGGAAGCCAGTAGATGAACCAGGCAGGGGTGTGCTCTTACCTCTTTTTTATTTGGATTATATTTAGAATCATTGGTAAAGAAAATACAGGACTCTGAAATTCAAGGACATAATTGGTATGGTAGTCAAGAAAAGCTGGCTTTATTTACAGATGATATTATTTTATATCTGACAAATCCAGACAGACACATATGCAGTGTCCATTTTGCGACAGTTTCAGATCTTTTTGGAATAGAAAATTAATGAAGCTAAAACAAAGGCAATAGCAGTAAATTATGTACCCACACACAAATTGGTTCAGGAATATCCAGATTTATGGGGACATGATAAAATTAGGTATTTAGAAGTATGGATTAAAATGATTCTAGTGTGACAGCTAAGGATATGTGGGAAGACACTAAACAAAAGATAATGCAACAACTGGGAAAATGAAAGCTTTGTTATAAGGATATGGATAATAAGATACAACCAGTTAAAATGTTTTAGTTAATTTATTATTATATACAGATCAGGCATATTTATCTCAATCAGGGGAGAAGTTGTGGATAGCAATTAATAAACAGCTGAAGAATGTTATCTGGGAGGGGAACATGGCAAGAGTCAAGTGGGATAAGCTGATTCTTCCAATAGAACAGGGTGGATTGAATTTACCCAATTTGAAGGGGTATTTCAGAGCTACACAGTTAAGATTCATATACATACCACAAGCAGAAAATTATATTTCAAAGTGGAAAAGGATGATGATGAAACAGGGGGAAGCTCAAGAAACAAGGAGAGACTGGGAATTTGGGTGCAGGCCTTTAAGCAGAATAACAGTAATCATACAGAAGATTATATCATTAAAGTAGCAGAAAGTATCTTAAGAACTAAGCCAACACAGGATTGGAGAAAGAAGATTCTGCTGATAGGGATGACTGCAATTAGGGATATAGATGATAAACAAGATATAGCTGGAATTTATTGGAGAAAACTGACAAAGGAACCAAGGTACTGGGAGCAAATAACTAGAGAGGAATGGAAGATAGAATGGGAAGATGCCAAGAATTTATTTGGACTGCAGGTTAGAGATTGCCTTCTCTGTCAGGGATTGATATCAGAGTATAGGCAAAGAGAAAGAAATATGGGGATCCTAAATGAAAGACCAGCACTGGTAGAGTTTTAATAGAATCTAGAACAGAAATTGCCATTAAAAATGAATAATTAGTAGAGCATATACAATATTGCACGATAACTATAAGAATCAATCAGAACAGGTTAGAAAGGATTAGGAAAAGAGAGTGGATAAGCAATTCACAAAGAAGCAATGGAAGGATATATGTATGTATGTATGTCTCACAAATATGCAACAAAATCTAGAAGATTTAGGAGTTTTGCCTGGAAGTGTTTGCATACATATTTCTATACCCCAGTATGACTCCAGAGAATTTTTCCTCAGGCAGACAGCAAATGTTGGAGGTGTAATGGGGAAGAAACAGGTAATTGGGAGCATATTTTCTGACAGTGTGGTGAATTGGTGGACTTTAAGGATTCCCTGCAGGATGCAGTGTCGGAGATGATGGGTGGGCAGATTGGTCCGAAGAGGTTGATGATTCTTCTGAGCTATGATATAGAATCAGAATTGCCTAGGCATGGTAAGGCCTTGCTGTGTTTAGTACTGGTGGCTGCCAAAAAAGCAATTACTAGAAAATGGAAATCAAAATTTAAACCAACTATACTAGAAGTAGGGAATGCAGTAACAGAGATAAAACAACTGGAACTGAGATTTTTAGAAAAGGGTAGGAAAAATGGGAATTGTGAGAACAATACATACAATGGAGGAATGAGGTTTAAAAGTGGCAGAACTTAAATGAGCTTTGTAATGTTTGACTTAAAAAGATTGAGTAGATTATAAGTGATGTATAATGTTTGCAACTGGGAGTATGTCGGTATGGTTCGTGATGTAAAATGCTTGCAACATGGATTGTGTTGGTGTGGTTTGTTTTCATTTATATAAATGTATGATTGCCTATGTAGTAAGTAATGGTTTAATAAAAATGTTTCTTGTTTAAAAAAAAGGCAGGAATTGAATAATTTATGTAATGCTGCTTAGGTTATATGCTATATAGCAATATATGTGAAGTAAAATGTTTTTCATGTCAATTATAGTGTGATTATTTTATATGAATGCAAATTTGCCCATGTCACAAGTGATAATTCAATAAAGATGTCTGAAAAAAAAAACACAAGGGAAGTCAAGGCACACAGATGACATGACAGTAGAGAATTCATAGAAGGGTTGACATCAACAAATTACACCCAAGTAAGGGAAGAATGGGAGGTTTCAGCTCTGCAGTGTTAACGTTACCACCAAGAGTCATTTTAGCAAACACTAGTTGCAAAGTATAGTGAAAGTCCTCAGGTCAAATTGTAGAAAGCTCCTTCACATCCTCAAAACACTGTTAATGCCAGAAACAACTATTACCATCTGTTTAGTATTGCCACACATTTTTGAACAAGGGGAAGATGATCTGTAAGGTGACTATTGTGAACATGGAATACTTAACATGAAGAGGGAAAGTATTCAGATCTAAGGCTGGTTTCAGTCCCTGATCTTTCACATTCAGATGTTTGAGTGTTTCTCTATAAAGTGAAAATACATGAGGTACCGACAATTATGTTAGATCTACAAGGATGTCTCTTGCAGCAGAGACTTATGTTGAAACTGCTCATTAGTCACTGAACTGGGCACCTGGCTTTCAATTTTAAAGCATTATCTGGTTGTGTCTATCTACAGCATTATGGCACTGATACCACATTAAAATATATATGCAACATCTCCACATGCCCTTCAGCTCTTTCTCATCATCATTAACCCCACCATCAGCTGTTTGAATAGACCTTGCACTGAAAATTAAGAGATTCAAGAAAGCGAGCTCTGAGTGATACAACTAAAAACACCACAGTTATGATTCCAAAAACACAGTGGATGGTAGAAATCTTCAGCAACAGACACACACACATTTTATTGTTGATATATTTTGTTTTTTGAGACTGCAGTAAAGCATTGTCATGCAATTCATGTAATTTACATTTTAAGTAGAAGGTTATTTTGTCCTTCTGGAAGAGAACACAGGACACCAATGAGGGTGAAGTTTGTAGTTCTGAACTTCATTTTAGAGAAGTTAAAGTGCAAGAAAAAATGGATTTCTATATATTTCAGATCACAGGTAATTTCTGATTCAAAGCATGGCAAAGTACATTTATATGAGAATGCTCAGTTTAACAGCAGATCTTTAAGGAAGTGACTCCTGTAGAAGTATCCTTAGCATTTGCATCTCTTCTTACTTCCTCTCATAGATATATGTTGTACTTCACCCAAATTTTCACACAAGTTCAGTATTCTCCATATAGCCAATACGAGTCTCAGGCTGAAGTTCCCAGTAATCTCAAGTTGTACAAATCCCATGTAAATATAGCATTAGTAGTCACCACTGTTATGTGGAACTTACATTATACAAATAATGGTGTAAATGCCAAAAGCTGTAACACTCCAACTAAAGGGTTAGCTAGTAGGAATTAAGTGGTAGATATAGTGAAAAACAGAATAAAGAGAAGTTGTTTTCTCTTGTAATGAGTCAAATATACCTTTTCAATATCTGCTGTGATAGTGTGACTGACAGTCTTTTGTATGACAACGGGTCATACATACACAAGGGTTTGTTTTGCCTTCTATAGCTGATTATTTAATTGCAGTATGTTTACACTGTTTGAAATTTTCCTCAGGGTAGCTATGTTACCTACTACAGTAATTTATATTCTGGTCCTTTCTGGCTAATTCTCAGCATGTTAACCGTTCTGAAAAAAGTATTCTTTTTTTCTGAAAAATCCAAATAGCCAGGATACCACGCACTTAAGCTTTATGTGAGAGATCTTAAACTTCAATGGTTTGGAAGTATAATAATTTATCAAAATCCACTGCATTTTTGAAACAGTGCAAGTCCTGATTTTTTTTATACCTAAAAGTGTTCATACACTCATAGGTTTCTGGTAGCAAGTTTACAACCCCTGGCTTTCAAGAAACTTGACTGCCATTATACAATATTGGAATTTTCTGCTGCCTGTGCATTTATCAATGCTGTTTTTGAATACTGTTACTGAGGTACTTAACTTCATTGTGAAAAGCAATTTATTTATAAGTGTTGGTAGATGTAGGTTAATGAATTTGTTCACTTTTTTGTTGCTCATGTTAATTTTAAACAATACATTACTGTATCTTATGTCTATTGCACTCACTATATGTTCTAGGTA